>NC_133658.1:456193304-456410876 GCF_037893015.1 Macrotis lagotis
ACTTATTGGTAATTTATATCTTTTTAATTTAGATAACAATAGTTTTGATTTCTTTTTCTGTAAATTTCCTATTCATATTCTTTGACCATTTATTACTTGAGGAATAACTTAAAGTCTTGTAAATTTGATTCAGTTCCATATATATTTGAAAAGTAAGATCTTTATTAGGATATTTTCCAGCAAATTTTTTCCCTTGATTTCCTATTTTCTTCCCATTTTAGTTGCATTGGCTTTGTTTATGTAAAACCTTTTAAATTTCACATAATCAGCATTGCACCTCCTAGTTCCTACATACCTCTACATCTTGTCTTAACATGAATTTTCCCCCTTCCATAGATCCGTCAGGAAATTTCTTCCAAATTTCTTTCTAAACTACTTTAATGTATTATCATTTATGTATATACATCAAGTATTATTTTTGAGTTTATCTTGGTATGTGATATGAAATGTGGTCTGTTTTTCATTTTTGCTGGACTACCTTCCTGTTTTCCCAACAATTTTTTGTCAAATAGTAAGTTCCTGTCCTAGAAGTTCAGATCTTTGTGCTTGTCAAACACTAGATTACTATACTCACTTGCTACTGATCATCTCTACTTTTTTACACACTATCATTACTATTTTGTAACTATTTTGGTCACAACTCTGCAGGGTAGTTTGGGATCTGGTACTACTAGTCCCTTTCTGACCTTTTTTCATTGAGTCCCTTGATATACTGGATCTTTTGTTCCTTCAAATAAATTTTGTTAGTTTTTTTCTAACTCTATAAAGTAATCCTTTCGTAGTGTGGTTGGAAGGGCACTAAATCAGTATATTAATTTATATAGTAAATTCATTTTTATTATATCAGGTTGATCTATCCATGAACCAATATTCTCCAATTATTTAAATCAGTATTCATTTATAAAAAGAAAACTTGGTAACCATGTTCATATAGTTCCTGTGGGTATCTTGGTAAAACTCCTCAAATTTTGTGTTGTCCATAGTTATTCTAAATGGAATTTTCCTTTCTTTCTCTTTCTGTTTGAAATATTGAGGATTTCTGTGGATTTATTTTCTATTCTGCAACTCTGCTGAAGTTTTTAATTTTTCTTTTTTTTGCAAGGCAAATGGGGTTAAGTGACTTGCCCAAGGCCACACAGCTAGGTAATTATTAAGTGTCTGAGGCCAGATTTGAACTCAGGTACTCCTGACTCCAAGGCCGGTGCTTTATCCACTACACCATGTAGCCGCCCCTAGTTTTTAATTTTTCAATTTTTTTTTAATTGACTTTCTAGGGTTTTCTAAGTGAATCATACCATCTGCAAAACATGATAGTTTGGTTTCTTCTTTGTCTAAACTTATTATTTCAACATCTTATTTCATTATCATTATTATAACTACCATTTCTAGTATATTAATGAATAATAATGGCAATCATATTTATTTTTTACTTCATTCTTGATCTTACTGGAAAAGCTTCTAGATTTTTCTATATTATGGATAATTCTTGCTCTTGATTTTAGATAGTTTTTAGATACCACATATCATTTTAAGGAAAGTTTTGTGATTTCTAGAATTTTTTCTTTTTTTTCTTTATATATATATGTATATAGAATTCCACAACCTTTCTTTCTTCCCCCACAAACCCCCCACAGAAGGCAGTCCTAATCTTTACATTGTTTCCACAGTATACATTGATCCAAGTTGAATGTGATAAGAGAGAAATCATATCCTAAAGGTCTTTGGTCTCTGTTCAAACTTGACATTTCTTTATACATTGCTAAAATATTCTTGTTTAAGAGCAAACATAATACCCCCTTCTCCACAAAAATATAGAACCTCATGAGAAATAAAGTAAAAGAAAGAGGAAAAAATGTGTTTCAGTCTGTGTTCTGATACCATCAGCTCTGTCTCACGTGAATCCCATTCTTCATCATAGGTCCATCACAGAAGCCACCTCCATACTTTTCCACAGTTGCCACCACTGACTATAACTCTCTCCATCCATTCCTCCCCACTACAATATACTATATTCTCTCTCTCTCTTTCTCCCTTCACCCCATCCCTCTTCCAAAATAGGCATCCAAGTGGGGCAGCAGACAAAACACCAGCCCTGGGGCCAAGAGGCCCACAGGCCCACATACCACCCCAGAGACCCAGCAAGCCCCTGGCCTCATGGTCCCGGACAGGCCACCCAATCCCAGCACCTTGCAAAAAGTAAAAAAGATAATGTGTCATATCTGGCTATTCTCTCCCATGATCTACCCTCTCCTCCATCACTCACATCTCCCCTCTTCCCCCTTTCCCCCTTCTCTACTCCTTTCTCCAGATGTCTATACTTTGCTGAGTATGTATGCTGTTTCCTCTCTGAGCTATTTCTGATGAGTGAAAGTTTCCTCATTCCCCCTCACCTTCCCCACTTCCATATCATTGCAAAAAATGTCTCATATAAAGTATCTTAGCCTATTCCACCTCTCCTTTCTCTTACTCCCAGTGCATTTCCCTTTTAGCCATTGACTCCATTTTTACAATATCTTATATTTTCAAATTCAGCTCTATCCTCTGCTTCATCTATAAAAGTTCCTTCTACTTGCTCTACCAAATGAAGAGGCTCATATGAGTATTATCAGCATCATTTTTCTATGCAGGAATACATGTAATTCATCATCATTAAGTCTCTCATAATTTACCCTTCTCCTCTGCTCTCTATGCTCCCCTGAGTCCTGTATTTGACGATCAAACTTTCTGTTCAGTTCTGGTCATTTCAACAGGAACATTTGAAATTCCCCTGTTTCATTGAAAGTCCATCTTTTCCCCTGGAAGAGGATGTTCAGTTTTGCTGGGTAGTTGATTCTCAGTTGCATTCCAAACTCTTTTGCCTTCTGGAATAATATATTTCAAGCCCTATGAGCCCTTAATGTAGTTGCTGCTAAATCCTATGTGATCCTGACTGCAGCTCTACAATATTTGAATTGTGTCCTTCTGGCTGCTTGTAATATTTTCTCTTTGACTTGGGAGTTCTGGAACTTGCCTACAATATTCCTGGAAGTTGGGTTTTTTTTGGATCTCTTTCTAGGGGAGATCAGTGTATTCTCTCAATTTCTATTTTGCCCTCTGCCTCTAGGATGTCAGGGCAATTTTCCTGTAGGAATTCTTTAAAAATGAGGTCAAGGCTCTTTTCCTGATCATGACTTTCTGGTATTCCAATAATTTTTAAATTATCTTTCCTGAATCTGTTTTCCAGACCATTCTACATCTGAAGGATTTGTTTTTCCTCAGAGAGCTTTCTTATCTCCTTTTCCATCTGGCCAATTATGCTTTTGAATGGATTCTTTTCCTCAATAACTTTTTGAACTGTTTTATCCATTTGACCTATGCTGCTTTTTAACATATTTTTTTTGATCTCCTTGACTAAGCTGCTGACTTTATTTTCATGTTTTCCTGCATTACTTTCATTTCTTTTCCCAATTTTTCTTCTGTCTCCCTTATTTGATTTTCAAAATCTTTTTTGAGCTCTGTCATAGCCTGAGCCCAAGTTCCATTTTTCTTGGAGTCTTTAGATGCAGAAACTTGTACTTCTTCATCTTCAGATTGAGTATTTTGATCCTCCTTGGGATCATAGTCAAAAGTATTTGTCAGTGGTCCCAGTCCTCTTTTTTCTCTGTTTACTCATTTCCCCAGCTTGTGCCTGGTTTTGGGGTGCTTCATGAGCTTTTGAGTATTATTGGGACACCCCTCCCCACAAGGACTTCAGTGTGTGAGGCTTTGACTGCTCTCCTGATCTGTGAATGACCACAAGAGCACCCCGTTGCCATGGGGCTGGGGGGGTGCTGTTCTATTTGGGAGGCCTAGATTGTGACCAGGATCTGAATGTGGTCAGGGTACCAGAGTCCTAATCCAGGGACAGAGGACAGACCTCAGAAGTCTCTCTCTACTCCCTACCTTCTGTGGGCTGAGCACTCAGGGCTTAGCTGCCTGGAAGCTCCTGCTTGCTAGATTCTGCTTCAATTTCTTAGATCTAGACGCTGACTGTTGCAACCATGCTGAGGGCCTGAGCTTCAGGCTCACTCTGGCAGATGTCTCCCTGCTGATCCTCTAACTTGTGCCCTGTGCTCCCTGGGGTACAGGTCAGAAAACTGATTCTGCTGCCAAGAGCCACAGCTCCCAGACACTCTGGGCCTGTTCCCAGGAGGCTGAAGTTTCTTCACTCTGGCAGGCTGCCCCTCTAACCCCGTGGAATGGATTTTTCCACTATTTTCCAGGTTACCTTGGGCTGGAGAATTGCCTCACTGGATCTTTCTGTGGATTCTACCTCTCAAAAATTTAGCTAGAATCATAATTTTAAGATTTTTGAAATATTTTGGAGAGAGCACCTAGGAGAGGCTCTTCTCCTGCCACCATCTTGGTTCCACCCCTCCTAAAATATTTTTAAAAAACAGGATTGGGTGTTTTATTTTATCAAAAACTTTTTCATATATTGAAACAATAATATGACTTGGATTGTCTTTTGTTCTTAATAAAGTCATTTATTGTTTATAGTTTTCCTATTATTGAATCAGTAAAAATCTAGACTAGTCAGAGTGCACGATCTATGTGACATATTGTTGTGAGCTCCTTATTAGTGTTTTACTTAAAATATTTGCATTAATATCCATTAATGAAACTAATTTAGTTTTCTTTTTTATGTTTTGACTCTAATTTAGGTATCAATAACATATTTGTGTCATAAAAGGAATTACTAGGACTCCTTCTTTACCTGTTTTTTCAAACACTTTATATAATTTTGGAAAGAATTGTTCTTTAAATGTTTAGTAAAATTGACTTTTAAATCTGGTTGTTGGATTTTTTCCTTAGGGAATTTATTTATGATTTGTTCAATTTATTTTCTAAGATAGGATTATTCAAATATTCCAGTTTCTGTTTTGTTCATCTTGGAAATTTATATTTTGTAATTATTCACCTATTCCATTTAGATTGTCAGTTTTAATTGTATATAGTTGAGCATTTTGAGATATAATTTTTCTCCTTAAGTACTGCTTTCTCTGCATTCCATAAATTTTGATATTTTTTCATTTTTATCATTATTTTCAATGAAATCAATTTTTTCTTTGATTTGTTTATTTTGATCCACTCATTCTTTATTATTAGACTATTAGACTATTTTGGTAATTTCCAAAAATTTTTTCACCTATGCTTGAAAGGTCCTTTGTTGAATGTAATTTTAATTACATTATGATTAGGAAAAGATGTGCTTGTTATTTCTGATTTTCTGAATTTTTTCCTTAGGTTTTTAATCATTAATGCATGGCCATTTTTGTGAATATTCTATAAACAGCTGAGAATAGTTATATTCCTTTCTATTTCCATTCAGTATTCTCCTGGAATCTAGCATATCTGACTTTTCAAAAATTTTATTTATCTCTTTGATTTCCTTCTTTTTTATATTATGGTTAAATTAATCTAAGTCTGATTTTTATAATTTTATGTGTATTTCCTTAAACTCTTTTTTCTCTTCAAGAATTTGGATGCTATGCCAATTTGGTGCATATAGCTTCATTACTGATATTAATTCATTGTCTATGGTACCTTCTAAACAGAATTTTGTTTCCCATTTATCTCTTTTAATTTCGTCTATTTTTGCAAATACATATATAAATATGTTATACAAGTACAAAGCTCACAGAATTCAAATAATCAATCTTCATCCATTACAAGTACATACACATAAATATAGAGTGAAGAAATACAAAATAATTAAATAGAAAGTAGTTTGGAAAGGAGGGCACTAGTAGTCAGGAAGGCTTTGTGCAGAAGATGGTGCTTGAGCTGAATCTTTAAGAGAGAAACTCCATGAAGCAAAAGTAAAGAAGGACTGAATTCCAGATAATATCTAGCAGATGAAATCAAAATTCTGTAGCATCAGGTTGAGGTACATATCATCCATATTGTCCTATTCACTATTGGGGCTGTTCTAAAGATGCTTTCCATGAGTCCATAAAAGATAAATTTATATTTCAATACTTTTGTTCAAATATAGAAAGTAGTGATGGCATCTATCGAGCTACGAAGCATCATAGAACACTGGATATAACAGAATAAATGAAGGATAATGACTTGTCCCAGAACTACTTCTAACTAAACTATGTGAAAAAGATTCCAATAAATCCCCAAAACAATGACTGCTGCTCCCACTTTTCCTCCTCCTGCCGCTGCTCCTCCTCCTACTACAATTACCACCACCGCTGCAGCTGCCTGCCGCTGCTGCCTGCCGCTGCTGCTACTGCTACAACTACTACTACTACTACTACTACAATGACAACGACGACTAATAATACCACACGTTTAAGTGACACTTAAGTCTGCAAATGTTATTTCATTTGATCATTATGGGAAGTGTTATTAATATCCCCGTTTTACAGATGAGATAATTTAAGTTCAGAGAAAAAAAGTTTCTTATCCAAGGTCTCTCAGCTAGTAAATTATCTGAGGTAGGATTAAGAATATGCCAGAGTAGATTGAGGACTCAGATTCAGAATTAAGAATTGATTCAAGCTTGCCTCTGATTCATCATTGCTCTATGCTTTGAACTGTGTCCCAGTTAGATTAGAATTAGTATTGGGAATATCTAAAGTTACTTTCCTACATCAGTATAATTATAGATTCAAACAGTATAACATTTCCACCCCCATACACATATACTAAAAAAAAAAAATAATAGTACCAATTTTGGCAACATTTTTAAACTGCATTTTAACCTACATTTTATGTCCTACCACATTTAGTGTTTATTATCTTTCATTATCTTTATGCTGATTAATGCTTCTGTATATTAAAAATCCATGGAGAAAAAATCAGAATCCAATTCTCAAGTATTCAGAGAACCTCAGAAGTTTAAAGGGTCTCCCACAACCTCAAAAGGTGTTCTGAGCAAATGTGGTGTTGGATATGGAGTTGTAAGACTTGGGTTCAAAACTGGGCTCTGCCAGGTCCTATCACTGTGGTCTTGGGCTAGTTACTCCCAATCAGTTTCTTCTTCTCTAAAAGGAGAGTTCAACTAGTGCTTCTCAAATTCCTAATAATATGAGATTGACTTATTCTGAGGAGCCCAGCCTTTTCAAGGGTTAAACCTGTCAAGCAGCAATTCCTGCTAATTTAGCCTCAGATCATTTCTACTGCCTGAAATTTGACTTTACTATGAAATAGCCTGACAAAGTTTCCCATTAAGATATACAAAATGAACAGGAATATCATAAGCCCATTAGAGGATAACAAAATGGCTTTATTCTTAGCTGTGGGAATTCTCTACTCCCTTGGGACTGAGATTAATCCCTTTATCCCAACTTGCAGGAGGAGAAAGGAAAGAAGGAGAGAAAAAACAAGTAGTTACTTCTTTCTCTCACAGTTTCCTGAATTCCTCAGGATGAGTCACCATCCTGCCCACCTTGGCAAATCTTGGTGAATCTACATGAATGTCAACGGGATCAGGCTACTGTTCTAGAGCAGTGTTAACTGCTACCAAGCAATAAAACACATGTTTCAATAGAACTGCAAAGTGAGAGTTCTGTCCACTTTTCCTTATTCCTCCTGTACATTAGAGGTGCCCAACTTGCAAAATTCCTTATTATGTCCAGAATTAGATTAAAATGTAATTGTGGAATGTTTAACAAAATAAAAACCCAATAAATCAATTAATTAATAGTAACCACTTATTTGGCACCTTTAGAGATGAGGGATACAAAAGGGAACAGAAGACAGCTCCTACCCTCAAGGAGTTTATAATTTAATGGGAGTCAACATGCAAATATAATACAAAATAAACTATATATATAAGGATTAATTAGGGACAAATAGGGACTAATTAGCAAAGAGAAGGCATTAGAATTGAGGGGTTCAGAAAGATTTTCAGTAAAAGATGGGATTTTAGTTGAGAGTTAAAGGAAGACAGGGACATCGTGTTATTTTCTGCTCTTCTAAATCAATATTTCCCACTCTCACCAGCAGGGATCTGTTTTTATTTGAATTTGACCACACTGCTGGATACCATTATATACCAATGTCTCAGGATCATTGATTCAAGGCAGTAAGGTAACTGAGAGGTCATTCAGTTCAACTTCCACATCTTACTGGTGAGGGAAAGAAGCCAGAGAGGATGATTGCCTTGCCCAAGGTCACATAGGTCATAAATGAGAGAACTGGGATATGAAGCCAGATCCTCTTGTTCCATTGTCTAACATTCTTCCCAGAGCAGAAATGGCTTGATGGCAGAGAAAAGTTTCTATGTGAAAAGTTGGACCACAGACAAAAAGGAGAAATGACACATTTAGCCTGAAAGGAGAGTGTCCAGTGCTGAGGTGAAAAGTGAAATACCTAGTGAGCAATACTGAAATAGCTACTTTATGTTCCAATTAGTCATACATTATTAACCTCACAACCTATTGCAATCAAAGTTCTAAGTTAATTTATTGAAACCTACTAATTCTGCCATTGTGATTCTTCCATGGTAACATTCCTTTTCTTGGTAGAATTAATTACCTGACCCATATCTGATTCATATTTTAAAATGAATTCTTCTTTTATTTTCCCACTTGAGAAGCTCCTTAGAGTTTTGAACTATAACATTTACTATTATTAGCATTTATCCCTGGGAGTGGGGTGAGGTATTGTCAGCCAGCCAAGAATTGTGAAATAGTATGAATGCCCCTAATTGGAGGCCAGATTTTTCTAGAAATTAAACTGATTCAGGATCACATATCAGGGTACAGGGCAGGGAAAAGAACATACTCTAGCTCTTTACTTCAAGTAAAGGGGTGGGTGGAACTGTTTCTATATTCGATTTAAATAATTATACATATATAGATATAATTGATATGAGACTGTGATGTCTGTGTGTGTATGTGTGTTCTCTCCTGTCAGACTATAAGCTCCATGAGGGAATGAACTCTTTCATTTTTATTTTTACATCAATGGCATCTAGTTCAATTCCTAGCACACATTGTTTGTACATACATTGAATGCTTTTGAATGATTTTTCCATATTACCTCTCATATAAGACCAACTTCCAGCATGGTGCCCTTAATCAAGAAGCCAACCACTGATTGGGGAATTATACTTCCCAAGAAAAGAAACAGAGGTGAATGGACTCTAACTTTCAGATCACAGCAGACAATCCTCTGAGTCTTCTACCAGGTTATGGTTAAGCTGATGGTCTGGGGGAGGGAGTATAGGCAGGCGAGATTAGATGAAGAATTCTGACACATGCTTGGAGGCCAGGTGTCTGGCATCTTTTATCATTTTGGAAGGATGACTGTCACTATAAGGCACAAAGAAATGAAAAATATACCCAGCTTCCGTCCTACCAAATCCCCTGGGAAGACCATGGACACTGAGAAAAATCAATTTTTCCACAGCTTCTTCAGAAGTCAGGATTTATTTTATAAATCCACACAACTATTTGATCAGCTGTCTGGCATCACATGCCTGCTTGCATACAGACCTCCAAAGGTTCATTCCCTGAGTCCCTTCTTTCCATTCTGCATTAAGCTGGGCTCAAAACTTCTGTCAAAGCATGTATCTTGACAAATAGGGAAGCACAGAAGTCTGTGACTTGTTGCGACTCACAAAATGGAGGAATTTATAAAACCCAGAGGAGCGGGAAAGACAAATAGATGCCAGACACCTACAAAATCCAGATTCATAACAATAGAGAACCATTTATTGAATAAATGAAATGCTCATTCCTTTACTCTGCCTCATCATTAACTCGCTCTGCTTAATAACAACAAAAAGAAACCCCCAAATGGCATTTTTTTCTGTGCATTTTCTATGTTCAGGGGCTCTTATTGGATTCTATGGAGGAAACAGCTAGTGAGGAGAAATGACCCACACAGAAAGAACTGGAAAGCAGTAAAGAGTCTTCATTAAATCGGTGTTATTTTTAAACGTTCCCCCTTTCATAGGCTAGATAAAAACAAACTGGTAATGAGGGGCTTAAAGAGGATTTTTCTTCTCACTATCAATATAGCCTTTGGTTTTACCACTCCTAACTTTCCAAGTCTCTTATGGGAGATATATTCTTGTTATCCATAAAACTTGAAATAGACTACAGTGCATAATGAATTTGTCAGAGGCATGGATAAATTTGTCTGTAAAATTGTTAAAGTAAAAATATGGTATAAAAGGAATATCATATTTGTATCAGCTATGAAAAGGAGGAATGTATTTTTAGGGTTTTTTTTTTTTTGCAAAGCAATGGGTTAAGTGGCTTGCCCAAGGCCACATAGCTAGGTAATTATTAAGTGTCTGAGGCCAGATTTGAACTCAGGTACTCCTGACTCCCGGGCCGGTTCTCTATCCACTGTGCCACCTAGCTGCCCAGGAATGTATTTTTCAATAAAATTAATGGAAGAAGTTATTGGAGACAAAAATCAATGAATTTAATTATACAAAGTAAAACAAAGATTTTGCAAACAAAAAAGTAATATCTTTAATATGAGATGAGCCAATTGGGGTTTTCTTTTTCTTTTTTTGCAAGACAATGGGATTAAGTGACTTGCCCAAGGTCACTTTGCTAGGCAATTATTAAGTGTCTGAGGTTGGATTTGAACTAGGGTCCTCCTGACTCCAGGGTTGGTGCTCTATCCACTGCACCACCTAGTTGCCCCTTTTCCCTTTGCCCCCTTTTTTCTTAGGAAAGATACTGGAATTGTTTGCCATTTTCTTCTCCAGTTCATTTTATAGATGAGGTAATCGAGGCAAATAGGATTAAGTGACATTCAGAACCACACAGCAAAAAATATTTGAGCCTGGATTTGAACTCAGATTTAGATATAGGAAACAATATGGTACAGTAGACTACAATCCTCTGTAGTCAGAGGACCTGTGCTAAAATCCCATCTCTCATACTATTGTCATAAACTTGGACAATTTCCTTAATAACCCTGGACTTCATCTGTAAAATGAGTTGCTTGGACTAATTTTTCAGCAAGTTCCCTTCCTAGCTGTAAATTTACTATCATTTTAATAGATAAGTTTACATATATATATATATATATATATATATATATATATATATATATATTAACATTTATTGTAAATATTTGAGATAAAACTGATGTCCAGAATCTACAGGGAATTGATATTTAACTATAAAACTCATTAACTCTCCCTAGTAAAGTAATATACAAAAATATGAAGAGATAATTCTTGAAACAGGAAATATACAATATTAATAACCTCATGAAAAGGTAGTCTAGTTCCCTAAAAATCTGAGAAATTTAAATGAAAGAATGTTTGAATGCCACAATACATATAAGAGGAGAGTAAAAATAGTAAAAAATTAAATGATAAAATTAAATGTTGGTGGATGAAAGGTAATCATGGTGGCCAGGGAGGGATGGGAGTGGGGAGGGGAACACTGCTATCTAGTCTGGTCTTTTGACCCAACAAGTTCATTACTATGACATATATACTTACTAAGTCATAAGCAATCTGCATTGATAGAGAGAATTTCCTAATTGAGAACTCCCAGTGCTGTCAAAATTATTGATATTATTGGTAATGGAGTATTTGTGCAATGAAAAGATGTTGCCATATAACCAACACATATAAAATACAAAGGAAATATGGAAAGATCTGCAAGAGAGATGCAGAACAATATTAGGAGAATCAAAAAGATATTTGCACTATATATATATATGTATATATATATACATATATATATGGTTTGTTGTCTATTATTTCATCTATTTTTACTTTGTTAAATGCTAACGGTTTGTGGAAAATTCTATTCTTTTTTATGGTTATATATTTGTCTTTGCTTATAGTTTAAATTTATAATAATATTTTAAGATGCTTTTTATGAACTATTTCCTTTTATCTCTTACAAACTTATCCAGCATCCTTAAGTGCCTAAGATAATTAAGGTGACAAAAACCAGGTAAGGAGTTATTGAGGTTCTTCCAGAACAAAGAGCAAAAAATCAGGTTACTGTCAGGTATAAACAATGAAGAAATAAGTATGATTCAGCTGCTCTCTGCTCTTATGTTTTTGTATTAACTTCATTTGCATTCAAAGAGCATATTGATAATGTATGCTCCTTTGTCTTAGCCTCCATAAAACTCTCAAGAACTTGGGAGATAGGAGTAGAGTCTCCAAGATAGATTTTTGAGGATAGGCTCATAGCATGTCTAGAACAGAGTAGCACCCGAAGACATCAATAACTGTAGCAACAAGTGAAATTTGTTTTGACCAAGAGAGTGATCTAGTTATACACATCCCTATATGTGTGCTTTTCATATTTGTAAACTAGTCACAAAGCTTCCTAATGGATATGCCCAATCTCATACTTCATATCCTTGTTTTAAAATAATTTAAACTGGAAGCAGCTAGGTGGCACAGTGAATAGAGCATCAACCCTGGAGTGAGGAGGGTCTGAGTTCAAATCCCATCTCACACACTTAATAATTACCTAGCTGTGTGACCTTGGGCAAGTCACTTAATTTCATTGCCTTGCAAAGATAAAAAAAACACACACAGATAATTTAAACCTCTTTTTAAGGACTTGAGATAAAGTTAAATGTTGGTGGATGAAAAGGCAATCATGGTGCCCAGGGAGGGGTGGGAGCGGGGAGGGGATTAATTCAGAAGTTTGCCCATAAGTATAAAGATTGTACCAAATCATCATCTGCTTGATTATTGGTGTTTATTCTGCAGAAGTTGAACTGCAAGCATAAATTTGAAAATGAATACTAGAGAGAGAGCTCTAGCTCAAGAAAGCAGAAGGGACACTATTGAAAAATGATAATATTCACCCAATAGTTTCTGACCCAAAATCTTGTGCTCCTGCTTAGATCTGAGCAATAAGACAGAAGAATAAAAGTGGACATGGGAACTCCTACCAATGAAGAATGCTCCAAGCCCGTCCTATAGTTCTGTTGAGAGTAGGGTGAGTCCCTGCCCTGAGGGAGCAGAAGGTGGGCAAATCTTCTCCACTCGGGATATGGGGCAGTTATAGAAGTTCCAACACAAACCTGATGACTCACTGGAGCAATGATTCCTGAAAGTGTGGTCTAATACTGACAGTCTCGCCACTGTTGACTTCCATAGGTTGAGGGGAGCTCTCTCAAGATATACTTTTTTTGGGGGGGGGGGTTTCAAGGCAGTGGGGTTAAGTGGCTTGCCCAAGGTCACACAGCTAGGTAATTATTAAGTGTTTGAGGATGGATTTGAACTCAGGTATTCCTGAATCCAAGGCCAGTGTTCTATACACTGTGCCACCTAAGTTGGCCCTCTCAGGATATACTTTTACATAGTCAATGAAATTTATTAGAATCTCTCAAGGAGGAATGCTAATTGTCCCTTTTAAGGTGGTTGAGAAAAATTTTTTTGCACCTGGAGCCATAAAAATGAATTTCCATTGCAGTCAATTTCCTAATGGGGATCTTGTAAAAGATGGTACTGAGATTCCTAAAGGAAAGGGTTTTATAATGTTGGATTTATGGACATAACAACCTGTCACACCCTAGTCAGAACCTGTAGTTACAGGCCTTCTTTTGGGGTAAAGCCCCACTAGAATGGCTCAAATTTGATCTATGAATTGATCAAAAGCTGAAAATTGAACAGGAGACTAGATGGCATCAGGACAAACATAACTATGAGTATAAATAGGTACTCTGACAGTCATAAAAAAATGACTCTAAATCCACTAAACTGTCAGGTAGACAGAAGGTCATGCCACCTTATTCTGCCAGGAACTTTGGATGAGGCTCCTGAAATGTAGAGTTGATAAGAAAGTAATGGGGATGTTAGCAAAACCACATAGGAAAAATAAGCACCAGAACATGAGGGACCTTTAGTCTCACCCAATATAAGACTTCCTCTAAAAGTCAGTATCCCATTTGATTCAGTGAAGTGTAGCTAATAGAGATCAAACCATTGTTATAAATTATGGGCTCAACATCTGTATGAACCCTTTCAGCAATCTCTAAGCATCTTACTATGGATAGGGCCAAATTAAGGGAGAATCTTGAAAGATGACAGAAAGAAGATCTTTATACTCAGTCCTGAGCAGTGGCCATGGACCTACCCAAGTGATCTAGGGCCTGCAGAGTATAATCTTGAACAATCAAAATTTTGGAGTCAAGATCAATGTGGAAGTTTTGTTGATGTGTCTCACTACACACAGTTGTTTGTGGGGCATATCAGCAACATCAGAGAATTATATGCTGAACAACCTTAATAGAGTCTTTAAAAATAGCAAATGTTGTTTCTGGAGAGAAATTTAGAACTATGCCCAAAGGGCAACAAAAACAACAAAAACGTACATACCCTTTGATCCAGCCATATCACTACTGGGTCTATACCCTGAAGAGATGATGAAAAAGGGTAAAAACATCACTTGTACAAAAATATTCATAGCAGCCCTATTTGTAGTGGCAAAGAATTGGAAATTAAATAAATGTCCTTCAACTGGGGAATGGCTTAGCAAACTGTGATATATGTATGTCATGGAACACTATTGTTTTATTAGAAACCAAGAGGGATGGGAATTCAGGGAAGCCTGGAGTGATTCGCATGAACTGATGCTGAGTGAGATGAGCAGAACTAGAAAAACACTGTGCATCCTAACAGCAACATGGGGCAACAATCAACCTTGATGGACTCACTCATTCCATCACTGCAACAATCAGGGACAAATTTAGGCTTTCTGCAATGGAGAATACCATCTGTATCCAGAGAAACAACTTTGGAGTTTGAACAAAGACCAAGGACTATTACCTTAAATTTAGAAAAAAAACCTGATATCTTATTGTCTGATCTTGCTATCTCTTATACTTTATGTTTCTTCCTTAAGGATATCATTTCTCTCTCATCACACTCAATTTGGATCAATGTAAAGACTGAAAATTGCCTTCTGTGGGGGGTGGGGGAGGGAAGTAAAATTAGGGGAAAATTGCAAAATTCAAAACTCAAAATAAATAAAATCTTTAATAAAAAAAGAAGAATAGCAAAGGTTGGAGAATTATGCCACAATGGACACTGGGGTGGTGATATTATGTTATGCCAAAAACAAGACTACATAATTCAGGATGAGACTGCTAATCCTGACCAATTGTACTCTCTGTGACAGTTGGATCACTCTTCTAACTCAAATGTACTTCACAGCCTGTTTCTTATAGAAATCATTTCCTATTTACCTTGTATATAGCTTGTTTGTAAATATTTGTTTGTTTCTGACTCCCCCATTAGATTGGGAGTTCCTTGAGGGCAGGGATTGTCTTTTGCCTCTTTTTATTTTTCTAGTACATAACACAGTGAAAGTAATAAATGCTTATTGACTGATTGATTGACAACTTGTCCCAACAGTTAAAATGTCACCCTCTTATCTCAAAACTCATTTTAAGAGGTTTGCCTGTACTAATCAATGCTCTAACCAGGTCAAAGGTCAAATCTTTCAAAAGCCATTTTGGTATCAAATCAATGTTTTCCTGGAGTGGAAAGGAAAAGAACTCTGTGATCCAGGGGTTTCTGCTATCCAGTCTCCAGGAAGACTTACTTAATAAGAATGAACTGTTGGGGGCATAGTTCTGGCCTATCCTCTCCAGGTCTGCCCCCCAGAGTTGTATTGGTCTTGAGGTTGTTGCCCTCTCAGGGGTTTTCATAAACCCTGGAGAAGTAGCTAAGGTCATCCTCAATTGTCAGGCTTCCTTTCTTCTGGATAGCATAAACAAATCCTTCCCAGAAAGGGCTTAGAGGGCTAAAAGGTGGCATTATTGAAAGGCATCTTGCTTCTGATAGTATGAGAGAGAAAGCTTGCTATAAAACTATGGTGGATTTATATTTACTTGGAAGACGAGGGAATCCTCTAGCCGAATTCTGAATCCCTGGATGGAAGTGAAGGAAAGTACTTATTCAGTCCCTTGAGAAGAAGGAGCAGACTCTCCACAGAGGCCTTTGGTTGGGAGAAGATGGACAAAAGATCTCATATTATTTCCCTGATGTGACTCTCCAGGAAGGGGTAGTTTCATGAGTGAGCCAGAGAATATTGGGATGGTGATAGTATTAACAGAACATTTGTATCAATACTGATCCCAAGATAGGAAGTTTATCACAACTTAGTCACTTGACTCCTAAGGACTCTTATGCAGAATGAATTGTACCATCATAGTCATCATCTGGGCTGTGGTTCTGATGATAATGGTGCTCCTCTTGATCATCATCACCATTTTGTATAAGAAGAATCTGACTGCTCTGAAGCTGTCATCATTTGTACTCTCTTCCTATTATTTCTGGTGCTTCTCTGGTAATTTGGTTCATCAGCACCACCTTGTATCAGGATATCCATGGTAAATTGCAAAGATTTGATTTGATGTTTGTCCTTCGATCTCAAAGTAGACATGAAATCAGGGAGGTGATGTCATGACAGGCACATGAATTGGATTTGAGATGAAGTGGTGCTATGCTAAATCACCAGTCTCACTTTCTCCTCCAGAACCATCATTTAGCACACAACCATTTAGCACCAACCATTTAGCACACAAACTAAATTATTGAGTTCTGATTTCTTGGACCTTTTGGTGACTTGAGAAGTATTCAGAAATTCAGCAAATCTGAGGATACTTAATTGCATGTAATGAGTAGGGTTGGGTTTTTTTTTAATCAGACCTATATATAGAGTTGTGCTAATAAATGTTTAATAACTGATTCTCTAATAGGTAGGGAAATGTATCCACAACACACTTTGAAGTTTCATCTGGATTATTAATATTTTCTCCATCACTTTCTTATATCTAGACAATGAATCAATGCTTCAAACCCTGATTTGTAGCATTTGCCAATTTCCAAGGTGCAAATGAGCACAGTGAAAATTTAATAACTGGCCCTCAAGAGCTGGTATATCTGGCTCCAGCATATCACTACCTTAGGGGACCACGGAGTTGTATCAAGGGAGACAGGAGTCAAACAAATCTCAGGGGTAGCTCTGTTGTCCTTTAGGAAAATTTCTATTTCAGAAAGTGGAGAACTTTGGTCTTATCATACTGACCAAGTTCTTCCTGCAAGAGAATATCCATATGTGCTTAGAGAGCATTTTTTGGGTCATTTCATTTACTTTTCTGTTTGGCTAAATGCATTTTTTTGTATTCTTTGTCTGACTATTGTTTGATTGATTGTTGGGCCTAATACTTGAACAGTACATGACTGATCAGACAAATATGGGTTCAGAAGGTTCTACCACAAGTTGGGCACAAATAGTTCTTATGAATATTTGGAATAGAGATACCTGTAAATTTGTGCAATTTACATTTCTTTCGAGCTAATGAAATGATATACTTCATTGTTAGAGTATGGTGCCTTCTTTGATGAGAGAGCACTATGTTAGGAAATCCTTTGCCAGCGTTTCCCATGTCACACAATCAATTCACAAGTTCTTCAGAGACACCTTGAGAGTCTCCTTGTATCACTGCTTCTTCTTGTTCTTCTTGTTCTTCTTCATACATGTACAATCATGTTAAAATATTTCCATATTAATCACATAGTAAAAGAGGAAATAGAAAGGAGAAAAAACATGAGAAAAAACATAAAAGAAATTTTTAAAATTCAGACTCTATAGTTTTTTTCTCTATATGTGGATGGCATTTTCCATGACAGGTCTCTCAGGATTATCCTAGATTACTGAATTACTGAATGGAACTACATCTTTCATAGTTTATCATCTCATAATGTTACTGTTATTATGTACAATGCTCTCTTGATTCTGTTCACTTCATTCTGCATTAGTTTATGCAGGTCTTTTCAGGCTTTTCTAAAGTCCCTTCTTCTGATCACTATAAGAGCATCTGTCTTGCTGGGGTTGTCCATAAAATAGTCTTTTAGGGTGGGGGCTCATGAACTTTGGTTTTGAATGTGTACTAGTCAAACTTGAAGCTTATGTGGGAAAGAGGAGTCTAAAATGCTACCATAACAGAAATACATTTAATTTTCAGAACAGAAATAAAATCCTATAGCATTTCTACAAAGTGTTTTAAAAGCAAAACACGGATTGCCTTCTTACCTGGGTTTTCTGGGAAACTTCTGTTCCAAATCTGGAGATACAGATTCTAAACCAATAGAGAGTTTAAACAATATATTTCATGTTTTTCAGAATCATGGAGCAAGAAGAAAATACCATGAATTTAACACTTCCACCTGGGGATTTAGCTCTGTTATTCAGAACAGCTGGGCACCTTCACTGTTCCTCTGAATTTCCAGAGACAAATGAACCTCTACCTCTTTAAAATATCTGTCTATAAAATGTCTTCTCTTCTTGCTGTACCCTTCCCTCCTGTTTTTCTCTGAGTAGAAAAGGACACCACCCCCCCCCACAGTAACCCTGTGTTCTCAGTTTCAGATGATTCAATCATGACAATGAGGCATTAGATTGGGGTAGGAATTACACTGCATTTGGAGTCAGGAGACTTGGTGGTGTTTTTTTTTAAGTCAGGTCTATTACTTAACTACCAACTAACTTTGGGAAAGCCACTTCCTACCCTGGGTTCCAGGGGAACTCTTGTAAAAGATAATGGTGTACTTCATCACCCACTGTGGTACATTAGGAAGAGCTCTGAACTTGGAGCCAGAATACCTGAGCTCCAGTACTGTCTCTATTCCTTATTAGCTATGTGACGAGGGAAAAAAAAAATCATTCAATCTCTCTGGGCTTTGGCGTCCTCACCAATAAAAGGAAATGACTAGACTAGATGATCTCTGAGGTACCTTCCAGCTCTAAATCCATTAGAATAAGACCCTTATGGTTTTAAGTTCTGTGAATCTACTTCTGGTCATCCTGCCCCATGTTTAGCAGTAACACAATATGGTTCAGTGGAAAGAGCCTAGATCTATAAGACCAGGGTTTGTATTCTTGAATCTGATACTTAACAATTTCTTAACAATGGGCAGGTCAAACTCTCTAAACTTCACTTTCCTCATATGAAAAATTGGGAGAAACATATGCTCCCCATCTCAGGTTTTGGAAACCATAAAACACCACAGAAATTATTATGACTCTATTTCTATTTTAGTAGTACTATAGATTGAGATTTTATCCCTGAGTTCATTGAGATACAGAGGGAACTCCAGTGAATATCTGAAAATGGTTTGCAACTTGATAGCCCCAGGAAGTTACCTAGAACAGAGTGAACTGAGTCAGATTACAAAGCAATTAGGAAAATTTAACAAAATAAATAAGAATATAAATATAGTTTAAAACCAAGTCAATATGTGACCCACAGGAATCATTTTATAATGTTTAGTGGATTAATTAACTTGTGAGCTCCTTGAGGGCAAGGATTGTCCTTTGCTCCTTTTTATACCTCCAGCACTTTGCAGTGTACATAGTAGGTACTTAATAAATATTTATTGGTTTATGGATTAATTAATGCCACTGACGTAGGGCACTAAGATAAAAGGTCTTGTTCAGGGTCATATGGGCAGAGTGTTTTTGAGGCAGGATTTGAAACTGGGTCTTTCTAACCTCAAAATTAGTGGATTCACCAGGCTGTGCTGCTATCATGATGATGATGATGATGATGAAGAAGAAAATTTTTGGTTGTCATCATTAGATGATTTGATTTACCAGTTAGGCTAAGAATACAAAAAGAAAATACATTTAAACCAAACAGAAAAGCAAATAAAAGGATCTTTTAAAAAGTCCTCTCCATGCACATATGGCTGTAGTCCCCCCATGCAGGGAGTCCACCATGCAGGGAACACACTTGGCTAAGGGTGATAGGATCAAGGGTCTTCATTTCCTGCAACAGAAATGAGTATTTAGGTAATCACCACTATCACCCCTTGTGAGAGGCAAGAAGAGCACACCACTGACATGGTCCTGAACGAATCACTTAGTTTCTCAATGTGTCCAGGCAGCTCTCTGATTGTTGAGTTGAAGAATAGCTTCATTGGCAGAGAGAAATGCCAACAGTATAAAATCAAAGGTATGAATTTATTAGTTCATAGGACTTTTAACTTCATTTAATCAAATCTGTACTTTGTTTCCTGATGAAGAAATCTCCTCTGCAATACAGATTGGCAACACAATTATAAGCTCATTCCATAAGATATTCTCTCCTTACTTTCATCTCTCTTCAAAATTTAAATCCATCCAGGCGGGGAAAAAACAAACTTGCTTTCAGCCTGCCTGGAACACTGAAGCAGAAACTTCTCTTCATGGAGGCTTGAAAAATTAATTACAGGCTGTTCTCTCCTTGACCTTGGAGAGACCCGCCCCTTGTCCCCTGCCCCTTCTTTGTGGTCACACATACACACAGAGGTCCCAATCCTGAGGGGTTGTCTCCAGGAGAAGGTGTGCCCTGTTTGTTCAGAAAGTAATCCTTCAGTGTCACTCAGCTCTGCTCACTTTTCAAGTGTGAAGGGGTGAACAAAGGAAGGAGGGCAGAATGAGAGATTGCCCAGAACTGGGATGTGTCAACATAGTCGAACTCACCATTTATTCATCAGCAACTTCCATGGAACAAAAGAAGGAGTTCCATTCTCAGCACTCCCCTAGCACTGCTCTGATGTTCACCCTTATTAATAATCCCTGGCTAGCAATAGTAAAGCAGCATAGCCAAGATCTGCTTATACTTGGAGTGCTCCTCAAAAGGCTTTGACATCCATCATCTCATAATAGCCCTGTGAGGTAGGGAGGAAAAAAGTGCCACTAGCCTGCCCACACAGGTGAGGAAACTGAGGCACATAGATGTGTACAGACTTTCCTAAAGTCACACAGGATGCCTGTGGCTGATTTGGAAGAAGAACCTATATGTCCCAATTGTCTTTCTAGAGTTCTTTCTATTATGCCAGGCTTCATACCCTTTATGGGAGAAAATGGAACTCTTTTTTAGTGACTTAATTTAATTACTATGTCATGTTAAAGGAGATTGCTTAAGGGAGTACCTTTTAAAAATAGCTCGAATGTCAATGTGACCCAACTAGGTATAACTAGAAAAACTTAAAGGAACTTTTCACTAAAGAGGAACTGAGACCCAGAAAGATGGGGAGTGATTTGCCCAAGGTCAAGAGATAAGATTTGATCTCAGTTTTTCTAACTCCAAAACCAGTGTTTTATCAGTAAATGCTGATTTACCAGTAGAATTTGATTAATCCTTGCTTTGAAACTTAATAGTTTTGACACTTAAATTTGAGTCACTATATTTGAGCCAGTTACAAAATTGGAATAACAATATTTGCACTGTCTCCATCACAGTATTGTAGTAAGGGTAATGTTTTGCAAATTATGAAGCCCTACATAAAATCATGAATTTAGAGTTGAAAGGAACCTTGGACCCCTTCATTTTACAAAAGGAATATTTCTGAGCCTTTCATTCACTGGGTCAGAAAATTTGGATTTTAGACACAGTTTCTGAAGAAATAGGACATGTGACCTTAATGGATCTCTTGATTTATTAGTAAATTTGCACAATAGAAAAGACTAAAATAATCTCCAATATCACAGGAATAGTGTGAGAATAAATGGAGAGAACATATGCAGAAATTATTTCAAAAGTTTAGAGATATATATGTTTGGAAGTGAAATAGTAATGAGTCTTTATCATTACCATTATTCAATCATGAGGCAATCTGGGAAAAAACCCTGGGCTGGAAATCTGTCTTCTAGTCCCACCAGCCACTGGTTTATTGGGTGTGACTTTGGAAAAATCTATTGTCCTCTTTTGTTCTGTTTCCTCATCTGTAAAACAAGGGAGTTAGGCTTTGACATCCTTTGATCTTTGAGATTTGTATAAACTCTGATGTTCAAATTTTCAACACAGATAATCACTGATTGAGCTCTCAGATTACAAGGTACTGGGTTGAACTCCAGGGAGCTGTATTAGTTGCAAGATTGATTGGCTATCTACTATGCCAATGGCTATATTGCACAGGGAGAAATGATCCTTTTTCTGCCCTACTGTCTGTTTCTTTTATTTATATGTGAGGATCAGTCTTCCTTCTAACAGTCTTGCTGTTAGATCAGTAGAAAAAGATGTCAGATTAATGATCCCATGCATAGATTCACTTATGTCACTCAGAAGAATTCAATGATCTCCATGTTATATTATATTATATCATGTCATATCATATCACATATCATATTCCTATAGAATAAAATATAAGACAAAGACTCATCTGGCATTCAGGAGTCTTCATCATTTAATTCCCCCCCCCCCCCCCACTGTTCCAGACTAAATTTATACTGCTCCTGGCTGTGCCCACTAAACTCTAGTCAAATTGGACAACCTTCCACCTTGGTATCTTTTATTTGCTCACTGTGCCTGAAATGGCCTCTTTCCTCATACTCTATTAAATTCCTATACACCCCATTCCACTGTTACTGTTTCCAGGGAAACTTTTCTTATTCCCCCGATTAGCAGTAATCTTACCCTTCAGACCTCACCTAGCATTTTGTTTGTATCTCTTCAAAAGGATTATTCTTTCTTCTAACTTAAATTTTCTTTTAGTTTCAGCTCTGAATTATCTCTTTCAAATTCTCCTCTCCCCTTGCTTGAGAAAGCAAGAAAAACAAAAAGCATTAAAACAAGAATAGTCAAGCAAAACAAATTTCTGTTCTAATTCACATACTGAGCAGCTAGATGGTGCAATGAAGAGAGCACCAGAGATGCCATCAGGGAGACCTGAGTTCAAATCTAGCCTCAGATAATTTATTAGTTATATGATCCTATAGGGGCCACATAAGAAGTGCCTGTTAAAAATTTCTTGAGTTGAACTTTACATGTGGGAATCTTTTAGAGGATAGCACTAAGCTGTATTGATTCTTTATTTACTTTTTAACTTATGGAATAAAGCAAATATTTCCAAAA
This sequence comes from Macrotis lagotis, assembly GCF_037893015.1. NCBI lineage: Eukaryota > Metazoa > Chordata > Mammalia > Peramelemorphia > Peramelidae > Macrotis > Macrotis lagotis. The sequence continues at coordinate 456,216,138 of NC_133658.1, forward strand.
CATAGTATAATAAAAAAGATGATAGCCCATGAGACTGCAAATCCATTATGCACAACTTGCTTTTCCCTTTAAATATACAATAAAGTTATCATGTAAATTTCTTTTTTGTTCCCTTCTTTGCACTCTAAAGTGACTACCATTAATCACAAATAGATAATATATGTATGCAAAATCATTCTCTTTATATTTCTATTAATCTGTTCTTTCTCTAATGCAGAGGCTCTATGGCAATTCTTGGGTTAACCCAGAGGAAGCTCATTCCTGGGATAGTCTGGTCCAAAGTGAGTTGCATCTTTCCACAAAGAAAGCAGAGTCATATGCACATGACAGCTGGAAGTCAAACAAGTGGATGACAAGCAAACAGATATGATGCACAGGTTAAGGATATGATAGAGAAGTTGGTCAAAATGATTGTTCAACAGTCCTAGGGGTGAAAGTGGAGGTAAGTGCTAAAGTGAGTGAAATAGCCAGAGGTGGATTGGCTTAGGGTGGGAAAATTTCTTGGATGGGTTTATAAGCATAGGAGGGAAAGGGCATGCTTTGGTAGAAGGACAGAGGGGAGACAGAGGATACTCTTGGGAATTCAGTGTTCTACATGGTGTGTCTAAAGACTGGTTTGGGGTAGTTAGAGAAGGGAACAATATATGTAAGAGTTGGACAGTGAATAGAAAGTAGTACCTATAACAGAAATCCTATACATGTCTCTGCAGGTTCCCTATGGCAGAGCTACTATGAACCTATGGCCTGGGAAAAGGAGAGAGATTTTGGAAAGGCAGGCCACCCATCCCTTCCATCTCCAGCCCTGGACAAGACCAGAACTGCTTCCTAATCCTTCTCCTCCTCTGGCTGCTCTCTATTTTTACAAAGTCGTACAACCACAACAATACTGCTTGTTGCAAAGTTTAGTCCTTGGCATTGAGAAAGTGTACTATAGTTTTCTTACTGTGCCATGCCCCTCCCAAGGGCAGCCCCTATTCACAGGTGGGAGGCCTTTGATCTGGGCATTAGAAGCACAGTATCAAATGTTTGTGCCCATAAAATTTAACTTAGAAAACATTTGGCTCAACTTATTTTACAGAGAGGTAAACTGATTCCCATAGGATGGAAGTGGTCAAGTTTTCAATGTAAATTAATTACAGAATTTGATACTAGTTTTCTTCTTTTCAAGCCTAAATTCTGGATTTTTCACTATTCTCCCACCGCCAAAAGATTAGAGGATAAAATTTTGTTTTGATTTATAAGATTACTACCTATGGAATATGTGAACATCTCCACTGACTTCACATATCAGATTTTATGTCCTCTTGACAGACATGAACTTTGAGACCAGTGAAGACATTTATCTCTGAGGGTGGAGCCAAGATGATGGTGTCAAGACAGAAATTTCCAGAAACTCATCCCCCAAAAACTCCCAAAGCACTCAAATTATAACTATATCCAAAATTTAGAGGGGGCTGAATTCACAGAAACACTGAGTGATACAATTGCCCAGTCCAAGACAACTCAGAAGATCTACTGGAAAAGTCTGCTTCATCAGTAGCGGGAGTTGGAAAGAGCCTCAGTACAGCTGGGTGCCATGATGGAGCAACCCAACTCTAGCCTTTGAGGAACAGCCGGTGTGCCTGGGCCCCTGAGGTTCCAGCAGAGGGGGCAGCTCCCTGCCCTCTTGGCCAGGGATCTCCAGGATGGCTTAAAGGGGCAGTGAGAGAGCTCTGCCATACCAGAGTGAGCACGGAGCCTGATCCAATACTGATCTCGAAGCAGAACTGTGGTGGGAACCTGCAGACCCAGCCAGCACTTCCAGAGCTCTCAGCTCATAGACAGTAAGAAGGAGGGAAGAGATTGCAGAGGTCTCACTGCTCTTCCTGGGCAGGACTCTGCTATTTTCCCACATTCAGAGCCAGGTTGCAGTTTGGGCTCCCATACTACCATAGAGGAGCAGGGAGACCCTCTTCACAGTTCTAGGGCAAAGGGGAGTGCCTGTGTTCATCCACAGATCAGAGCACAGGTAAGAGAGAAATTAAGGTCCCTGTGGGGTATCCCAAGAACCCTCAAAATCCTTAGAAGTGGGGTAAATCAGTATAGACTGAGGAAATGAGAAAACAGAAAAAGAAATACTTGACCATAGAAAATTACTTTGCTCCTATGAAGTATCAAAATTCACACTCAGAAGATGACATAGTCAAAGCTTCTGTATCCAAAGCCTCCAAGAAAAATAGGAAATGGGCTCAGGCTATGGAAGAGTTCAAAAAAGACTTTGAAAAGCAAATAAGGGAGATAGAGGAAAAATTGGGAAGAGAAATGAGAGGGAGATATAAGAAAATCATGAAAACTGAGTCAACAGCTTGGGTAAAGAAATTTTTAAAAAGTGAAGAAAATGACATGTTAAAAACCAATTTCGCCAAATGGAGAAAGCAACCCAAAAGGAAAATAAGGAGAATACTTTAAAAAGCTAATTTGGCCAGTTGGAAAAGGAGATTAAAAAATTCTCTGAAGAAAATAATTCCTTCAAATGTAGAATGTAAATAAAGGAAGCTGATAACTTTGTGAGAAATCAAAAAAACAGTAAAACAAAACCAAAAGACTGAAAAATTAGAATAAAATGTGAAATACCTCATTGGGAAAAAAACTGACCTGGAAAACAGATCCAGGAAAGATACTTTGAAAATTATTGGGGACCTGAAAGACATGACCAGGAAAAGAGCCTAGACTTCATTTTTCAAGAAATAATACTGCAAAAATGCCCTGAGATCCTAGAAGCAGAGGGTAAAATGGAAATTGAGGGAATCTACTGATTACCTCCTGAAAGAGACCCCAAAATGAAAACTCCCAGGAATATTATAGCCAAATTCCAGAATCCTAAGTCAAGAAGAAAATATTACAAGCAGCTAGAAGGAAACAATTCAATTATCATGGAGCTACAGTCAAGATAACACAGGATTTAGCAAGGTCTACATTAAGGGCTCATAGGACTTGGAATATGATATTCTGGAAGGCAAAGGAGCTTGGTTTACAAGTGGGAATCAACTACCCCCATCAAAACTGAACATCCTCTTTCAGGGGGAAAAAAAAGATGGACTTTCAATGGAATAGGGAATTTTCAGACTTTCCTGTTGAAACAAACAGAGCTGAACAGAAAGTTTGATCTCAAAGCACAAGACTCAGGTAAAGCATAGAGGTGGTGGGGAAGAACTAATTATGAGGGACTTAATGATATTGAACTGTGGGTATTCCTGCATCGGAAGAAGATACTGATAGTCATATGGACCTTCTCATTTATAAGCGCAGTTAGAAGGAGCATATATAGACAAGGCATAGAAGTGAAGGGACAGTGTGAAAGGAGAGAGAGAATAGAATAAATAGGAATGGGAAGGAATAGAATGGAGGAAATTACAGCTAGTAATAGCAACTGTAGGAAAAGCTATTAAAACAGCTTCTTTGATGTACTTATGATAAAGAAAGGAACTCATCTTAGAGACAGAATCATTGGAATCAACACAGATTGAAGTACACTTTTTTTCTTTCATTTCTCTTGGGATTTTTCTATCTTTTTGGGGGGAGGAGGGTTATGTATACTTTCACAATGGGATTATTGTAATGATATGAAAATAAATAAGCACAAAAAAGAACCTTTGCTCCAGGTGAAGTCTAGGGTTTGAAAATATAAAATAAATATTTGTATACAAAAAGTTTTGATTATTAAACTAATAATCAGCATCCCAAAATTACAATCATAAAGAAATAAGATTGTATGTGAAAGCCACGAATCTTTGTAATGTACAATTTCTTACAGAAGAAGTGTATATTAAACTGAACAAAATAGTCACCAAAAAAAAAAGACATTTCCTTGATGGGCATAGGTCCTCATCTTGTCCACTGCTTCACTGAAGATGATGGATTCACTTTGACTATTGTAAATTTGAGCAGTACCCATAGATTCAAATTTTACAAAGGGATAGACAGAGCAGATAATGAAATTAGCAATTCAGAGAGAGAAGAGTTCAAAAAGAAACAAGATCATGGAACAGCTTTGGGTTTCCTAGAGAAGGAAGACCTGCTTGCCCAAATAGTCATCTTCCAAGGGATTCAATCCAGTCCCATCCCATCCATTCTAGGTGTTGAGGATGCAAAGATTAAAAAAAAAGTGTGACTTGCCCTCATCCTATGAAATGATAAGGCCCAGAAATTGTTATAGTGAAGTAGTTCCTGAGTCCAACCTAATGGGAAAAAAGGTCAGAGGTTCCACTTGAATTCTTGAATCCATCCTCCTGGGGGGGGGGGGGGGCGTAAAACTGAGCCAAGTTCTGAAATTCCCAGGGAAGAACTTGGGTAGGGATATGAATTGCATCCAGTTAAGATCCCATCTTAGAACTAGAAGAAACTTCAGAGGCCATGTATTCCATTCCCCTCAATTTACAGTCAAGCTACTTGTACACGATTACATATTTAGTAAGAATCAGAAGTGGGATTCAAACCCAGATATTGTGACTCCAGAGATAATGGTCTTCCTTTGGCACTGGATAGAGCACTGGTCTTGGAGTCAGGAGATGAGAGCTTGAATCCATCCTCAGATATCTGACAAGTACCAGTAAGTCACTTAATCCTGATGGCCTCGAATCTTGGGCCACCTCCACTTGTTCTGATTCATATCTGGCCACTGGATCCAGATGGCTCTAGAGGAGAAAATGAGGCTGGTGGCTTAGCACAGCACCCCCTCACTCAAATCCAATTCATGTGCTTGTCATGGCATCAGCTCCATGATGTTGTGGTCTTCTTTGAAAATGAAAGACATGGCGCAGTGGATAAAGCACAGGCCCTGGAATCAGGAGTACCTGGGTTCAAATCCAGTCTCAGACACTTAATAATTACCTAGCTGTGTGGCCTTGGGCAAGCCACTTAACCCTATTGTCTAGCAAAAACCTAAAAAAAAATGAAAGACAAAAAAACCCCATTATCTTCCTACTATCCCATACTTGTCTCTGTTTTCTTGCTTGTATCTTCCTTTGAAATGTAAGAGAGAGAGCATGTCTCTATCTGTTTTGTCCTTGTAACCCTAGTGCTTATTGTAGTATCTTGGACATAAAAGAATCTATTAAAAATAAAATAAAAATAAATAGTATCTTTTATTTTTATATTACCAAAATGTCTCTCAATAGCCCTTCTCCTACACCTCCTTAAGAACCATTCCATATAACAATAGTTTTTGAATTTAAAACAGAAAAAATATTAACAACAAATCAAAATCAAAAAATTCTGAAAACATATGCAGTGTGCCATAATTGTGACCTCCATCCTCTGCAGAGGAGTGTGTAAGAGTTTCTTCTGATTTCTCTTCTTAGGATTTATGATTGTTTTTTGTAATTTTGCACCATTCACATTTGATTTTTTTTTTGGTTATTTTTTCATTTGTTGTTGTTGTTGATGTCATTATTTTCTTGACTCAGTCCCTTTCATTCTCTCTGGATCAGCATGGATAAATCTTTTGATGCTTCTTGTGATCATTATGCCTGTCATTTTCTAAGGCATAACAATGTTCTATGCATTCTGTACCATTATTTATTGTGTCAATTCTCAACTGGAAAGGGGAAGGAAAAACTGAGCCAAGTTCTAGCCTGGGCATCTGATTTGTCTTTAATTCATTACTACCCTAAAAGTGCTTGTATTAATTCCATTCTGGTATATTTGGGGATTTTCTTCTTATGGATATTTTATCTACATTTTTTAATATAATTCCAAATTGCTTTCCAAAATGATTGTACTAATTCAGAGCTTTGCCAACAATGTAAATTTCCTCTATCTTCCTAAAAACTCTTCAACTTTGACTATTTAATATTAAATAGGTAACATTTCATATAGGATCTCAGACTTAAGAGTTAGGAAGATCTGAGTTCAAATCCAAACCCAGACATTTAGCTTGATGATCCTGAATAAATTATTTAACCTCTGTCTGCCAAAGTTTTCTCACTTGTAGAATGAGGATAATGTTAGCACCCACCTTTCAGAGTTGTTACCAGGACCAAATGAGAAGCTGATTGTGAAGTGTTTAGCACAATGTCTGGCATACAGCAAGCACTCTATAAACATTGGTTATTATTGTTGTTGTTGTTGTCATCTTTGCCAATCTAAGATGTGATATTTTGTTATATTTTGATCTGTACTCTTCTTATTAGTGATTTAAGATATTCTTTCATGTGGTTCCTTGCAATTCTTTTGAGAATTATTCATTTGTAATGAATATTTTTCAATTGGTATTGGCCCTCAATTTTATATGTGTATATATATATATATATATGTATAAAACTATACATATATATTTTAATTATTTATATAGCTTGACTACCAATTTCTTATCTGAGAAATCTGATTTAAAAAAAGATTTTTCCTATTCAATTGCTTCTCTTAGGTTCATGATAAATGTCTTAGTTTGTCCTAGGCTCACAATAAATACTCATGGTTGACTTTACTGTACTGTCTCTTTAAAACCTCTTCTCTTTTGAAAGCCATAATAATAGCTGATTAATGGTACCAAAATCTTCTCAATTTTACCCATGTTATTTATTTCTAAGATTCTTATTAGAGTCCTAGAAATTCTCAGTGAAACTTTTTCTTCTTGGAATTTTTGGGATTTCCAATGGAGGTCCCCAGAGAATTGTCCTTGGTTCTGTGTTAGTTAACATTTTTAACAATATCAATTGGGGATTGACTGAACAATCTGTGATATATAATTGTAACTACTGTGCTTTAAGAAATGATGAACTAAGTGATCTTAGAAAAAACATGGAAAAACTTGCACAAAATAATGAAGAGCAAAATGAGCAAAACCAAGAGAATATTATATATAATAATAGTAATATTGTTCTAAAAATAAGTTTAAGGCAGCTAGGTGGCACAGTGGATAAAGCACCGGCCCTGGAGTCAGGAGTACCTGGGTTCAAATCCAGTCTCAGACACTTGGTAATTACCTAGTTGTGTGGCCTTGGGCAAGCCACTTAACCCCATTTGCCTTGCAAAAAAAACCTAAAAAATGTCTTGATTGTTATAAATATCCAAATAAACTATAAAAGACATATATAAAGAAAGATTATGCTATCTCCATTCCAAAAAAACCTGATAAATAGAAGCATGTATCGAATAATTTTACGTTTATCCCTATTTATGTTTAATGATATCCAACTCTAGGATGGCAGGGAGAGTGGAAGAGAAGAAATGAAAAAAAAAAGAAATTTTCAGGATAACTTTATTATATATTTAAAAGGAATATTAAACTATATATAATATGCTTGCAGTTTCATGTATAATCATTTTTATTAAACAGTGTTATGCAAATGCTTGCTTTATTCAATAAATTTAAAGTTAAAAACTCATCTGAAGTGATAGGATTATCAAATTTTCATATGAATACAAATGAGAGTGATAACTAATATTTTGAATAGTTGGTTTAATTCAACAAATATTTATTAAGTATATAATAAGTGTAGGTCTTTATTAGATGTTAAGAACACAAAATTAAAAATGAAACTCTTCTTCTCCTGAAGATTACAGTCAACTAGAAGGATAAAACAAGTACAGAGGAAGGAAAAATACAAAATAATTTGATGAGAATGAGAGACACAGCAAGTAGAATCCGAAAAGAAAGACCTTGGCAGGCTAATATAAAGGATCAAGTCAATATTTATATAAATAAATATAAAGTTTTATACTTGGATTTTAAAAATCAACTTGAAAAGTTACAGGATTATACAACTATGATCATATGAAATAGAATTGGGGATCTTAATTACCTGTGATCTTAACCTGAGCCAAAAAGGTGAAAATTAACTTGTTCTTACTCTGAATTAATAGTCATGATATTTACAGCAAAGAAAGTGAAGATCATGTGTCCTTTGTTCTCATAAGATCACAAAGGTAGTATTCTATTCACTTCTGGATATCTCACTTTAAGAAGTTTATTGAAAAACCAAAGTAAGTTTATAGGGGGATAAAGAGAATAGTGGTGGTACTTGAAGTCATATCATAGAAAGATCAGTTTAAGAAACTAGGAATAAGGAATCAGAAGAAGGTATGGTTTAGGAATTGACATGATAGTTGTGGAAAAGAGCCAGACTTGTTCCATATAGACTCAGAGGGCAAAACCAGGAGTAAAAAGACAAAGTTATTAGAAGGAAGATTTTTGCCTAGAATTAAGGAAAATGGTTCTTAATATTTAGAGCTATCCAAACATGGAATGGACAGCTTTCTGAGGTAGTAGAATCTCTCTCACTAATGAATGGTCTTCAAAGGCAAAGGCTAAATGACAATTTGGGGAGAATGTTATAAAACTACAAGTCCTTTGAGATAGTCCTGAGGCCCCTTTCATCTCCAAGAGTCTTAGATTCTGTCTCTCACTCACTTTGGCATTTATCTCACATAATCTGGTAACATTAATTCAGTATCAATGTATATGTACCATTGTATCTCTAATTAGATTGAAGGCTTTTCAGGGCAAGGAACATGTCATTTCTTTCTTTTTTTTCTTTTGTCTTTTTTTTAATTTACACATTTATAATCCCTGAGAACCAGGGCAATATCTTTTAAATCCTTATTTCTCTTCTAGTACTTTAGACAGGTCTGTGGGCATAGTTGATGTATAATAATTTTTTGTTAACTAAATACATTAATTCTGTCCTTCCGCAATGGGAAAAAGTCACAAATATGTAGAGGGATAGATCAAAATATTTGAGCTATAGTATGGATGCCTTTCTCTAACTAATGAAGTGTAAGGAGGAGAGAATATTGAGCAATAATTTGAGTATATTGAATAGATCCATTTCTTTTTCCCGAGTTAGAAAATCAAAATATACTTGTAGCGCACTTGGTAATCATTCCTTTTCAGGCCCTGGCTTGTAAAAAAGGACAGTTCTCTGATTAATTCTGCAGTTTAGGGTTCCCACACTTCTTTAGAAATGAATTAGACCATTACTTTCCTCTTAGCAAATTAGTTGCCCAAAACAGCCCAGCCCTCTCTTAAATTTCCTAAGAGAACCCATTCCTTCTATTTGCTTTCCTTAGTAATCCAGGGTTTGTTGGAACATCTGGGATCAATCAAGTTGTTCTGAAGACCATAGGCCCTATCCTAAGTATAAATATTGCCCTCCCCCAATCAGATGGGCACAGCCAAGGTTTGCCTCTCCCAGTCATTCAACAGATGTCAACTTTAGTGCACGGTGACTGAAGACTGATTTCATCCAGTGATTTGGATTTGAGATTATCTTTGTTATTTAATTCCTGTGTGACCTTCAGTACAGCCTTGAGATGGTTTACAACCCTCTGGACCTTGGGATTATTTTTGTTCCATTGTTTCAGTGTTGTTTGACTCTTCATGACCCAATTTGGGGTTTTCTTGGCAAAGATTCAGGAGTTTTCTACTCTAACTCATTTTACAGATGAGGAAACTGAGGCATACAGGATAAAGTGACTTGCACAGAGTCACACAACTAGTAAGTATCTGAGGCCATATTTGAATTCAGGAAGATGAGTCTTCCTCACTATAGCAGCTCCTCCAACACTTTGCCACCTAGCTGTGTCAGGATACTGTTTTCAAAAACGAGGAGTTTGAATTAGGTACATTTGAAGATGACTTCTAGTTCCTATGTGATCCTATGAAAAATATGCAAGCAAAACCAACAAACAGTTACATTGCAGTGCATCACATTCCACATACCATACTTATAGCTTCCCATCCCTTCGCTAAGAGTAGGAAGATCTGTTTTATCAACAGTATCTAGGTTGAACATTATTAAAATGTATAGGATTTGGATTGCTTTGTAAGATTGCTTTAATATCACATTAGTGAAGTCTTTGTTTATACTGTTTTCCTAATTCTGTTCTTTTTCAATCTATCTCAATCTATAAAAGTCCAGGGAATATAGGGATTTCTTGGGTTTATTTTTTGGGCCAAATCTGTGATTTGTCATGTGTGTGTGTGTGTGTGTGTGTGTGTGTGTGTGTGTGTGTAAGATCTATTATGGAATGTTCCTCCAGAATGATAAAGACTATCAACTGGTCTATAGATTATTGTTTTAGAGAGCTACCTGGTAGATTAAGAGATTAAGTAATAATAATAATAATAATAATAATCAAAAGTTAGTAGAGCAGTGGTTAAAGATCTGGACTTGGACTCACAGAGACCTGAGTTCATATTCTTAAAATTCAGTTATGATTATATCACTTCCTTAGTCAATAAATTCTAGTGGCTTCCTATGGGTTGTAGGATAAAATATTATTACATCTTTTTCTCCTTTCTAGTTTTGTTTAGGTTTTATAATGCACATTATTAATATAGTAGTATATGTATTTAACTTATAAATAAGTGAATATATTGTTGCATGCTCAAAAATGTTTTTTACTAATGAGGATATGCAATCACAAAAGTTTAGAGAACATTACCCTATAGGTCAGACTAAGTCAGAACATAGAGTCCAAGGCACCAGCAAGGAAAGCAAAAAGCTTCAAGACAACCAAGAGCATAAACTAGAGCTAGATAACATCCTGAGAAAGAACACTTTTTTGTGTTTTTGTTTCTCCTTTCTCTTGGTTTTTCCCTTTTGTTCTGATTTTTTTTCACAATGTGACTAATGTGGAAATATGCTTAATATGACTATACACATATAACAATGTTAGATTGCTTGCTGTCTTTGAGGAGGGGAAAGGGAGAAAAATTTGGAATTTAACCATACAAAAGTGAATGTTGAAAACTACTTTTACATATAATTAGGAAAATTCTATTACAAAAGAAAATTTAGGGGAGGCTAGGTGGCTCAGTGGATAAAGCACCGGCCCTGGAGTCAGGAGTACCTGGGTTCAAATCCGATCTCAGACACTTAATAATTACCTAGCCGTGTGGCCTTGGGCAAGCCACTTAACCCCATTGCCTTGAAAACTCTAAAAAAAAAAAAAATTTTAAAAAGTAAACTAGGGTTAGAGCTAAAATGTATTTTTGTGCTAAAGAAAGAGTTGCTAGTTAATGTCCTCCAATCACCAAAGTATTGTGGACAATATGGAAAACAACGTCTACAAAGAATGAAAATGAAATTAATTTGTGTAATAGCCAGGAAGATTTGCATTAGATAATAGAAAGAATTTTCATTCTCTGAAAGTGAGCATCCCTGGAATTTATTCTCCAGAAAAGCTATTAGATGAATTCAGATCAAAGGACTTTAGGAGAGGTGTTTACAAGCTTTAATTCTTTTACTTTTTTTTGTTTTGTTTTTAGGTTTGGTTTTTTTTTTTTTTTGCAAGGCAAAGGGGATTAAAGTGGTTTGCCCAAGGCCACACGGCTAGGTAATTATTAAGTGTCTGGAGGTAGGATTTGAACCCAGGTACTCCTGACTCCAGGGCCGGTGCTTTATCCACTATGCCACCTAGCTGCCCCATTTTAATTCTTTTAATGGAAGGTAACAGTTCTTCACAGAACTATAGATATGTGGAGAGACAGGCCTCAATAGGTTTTCTGATTTCCAATATATGCAACCCTAGAGACTACTAAAAGTGTTCTATTCTTGGTGAGAGTCATTTCTCTCTTCTTGGTTGAACTCAGTAACACTTGAAGAGCTCCTTTATTCTTATATATATACTTTGAAATAATCTAACAGAGTCTAAAATTTTCTTAGTTTCTTTCTACTATTTGCTTTCCATGAAAAGGTCTGTTTCTGATATTCTGTTGGCAATCATAGTTTGGTGAGAAGGACTTAAGCTGGCAATAGTAAGCTAAATATTACCTTCCTCTTGAAGACTATGAGGAAAAATGGCATTTATCCTGAATCTTAAATTATTGTATTCCCAGGCTACCAATATTTGAGTTGAGATGGAAATATAATTCTAGCTCAAAATGCTTCTTGGAGATAGGAGAGGGAGAGAATATATATGTTCGCTTTAAAGGTTGAAATTGTAATCTCCATTGGAGAGGAGTGAACTTAATTTCAGATCAGGTATCTATTAATGTCAAATGAAAATGATTTCTTTCTATCATTAACCATGTACCTGAAGAAGCTTACCCATCCTCTTTCTTCAGAGTCTTAGTCAACAAGCAATTATTAAGCACCTACTACATCTCAGACACTGCTAAATATTGGGTAGGAACACAAAGAAAGGAAAAAACAGGTCTCCTTCTCAAGAAGTTCACAGTCTAATGCAGGTCCTCTTTTTTTTTCCTGAACACCAAACCATCTTACCAAACTCCATTGGCTTTCACACACCTTTTCATAATAAAGGAAATGAGAACTTCACCTACGTGGAAAGTGAACTGCTTTGTTTGAACTTGGAATGAATCACCTTAATTAAACTAAACCCTGGATTTGCAGAGTCCAGAAACTGGCTGAGCAGCTAGCAACTTCTTTGAAAGCAGAATGGATCCTAGAAGAAACAATAAAGACTAAACTGTTGAACTATGCAGTACAATTGTTACATTTTCTCTTGTAAATAAGTCAACTCAGTCTTTGTAATGACAAATGCAGTGGACATTGGCAGAGTTGTGATAAATTGTTTAGATCCTTCAATGATTGATTCATATTGGGAGAATTCAGTTGGAACAACTGCCATACAGATGATAGAGTATTATAGATATAAATGAACTTCTCAGAGTTACAGCTCTAGTTACAGACCCTAGGACCAGTCAAGACTCAGCTAGGGAGCAAGAGATTTGACTTACACCAGAAAACTGTCTAGCTGAAACAACATCATTAATAGAATTAAGTGAGTATTATCTCCAGAAAGTCTTCTTTTTGTTCCTCATCTAGTGGTGGTAACTCTGGCTTTCCAGTGAAGATCCAGAATTCACTATTTCTAACATAATGAAAAAGATGTTTTCATTATTCTAAGTACTGAGGGCTTTTTCACTATAGTCCAGCTACTTGATTCTTTGACTGTGGGAACTCATGAAACAAAGAAACCTACCAAGTAACAAATCAGTTCTTTTGTGGCCCCCCTTCCACATCTTCGTCACAGTGACAATGGAGAACAGAAGGTTCTTTGACAATCTATAAATTTGTATTAGAAATGTGAAATCTTTATCTAATGAATAATGAATAGATATACCATTAGGTGAACTGAATTATATCATTATTAATATGATATAAATGAAACAAAAAGAGGTTGCAGCTAAGCGGAAGAATAGATCATAGAACTATCCTTGATAATGTTTGTCCTACATTCTTTTTTTTTTTAAGTTTTTGCAAGGCAAATGGGGTTAAGTGGCTTGCCCAAGGCCACACAGCTAGGCAATTACTAAGTGTCTGAGACCAGATTTGAACCCAGGTACTCCTGACTCCAGGGCCAGTGCTTTGTCCACTGCGCCACCTAGCCTCCCCTGTCCTACATTCTTGAAGAAGACCATGATATGATGACGTGATATGCACAAGGATTAGATTTAAGCTAAGTCATCAGATTCACAGTCTCCTCCAAAGTCATCTGGGTCCAGTAGTTAGATATGTATCAGGATAACTGGACATAGCCCTGAATGTGAGGCAATCAGGGTTAAGAGACTTGTCCAAAGGGACAGTTTGGTGGCACAGTGGATAGAGCAGTGACCCTGGAGTCAGAAGGACCTGAGTTGAAATCTAGCCTCAAACACTTAATAAGTGCCTAGTTCTGTGACCTTGGGCAAGTCACTTAATCCTATTACCTTAAATAAATAAGAGAGAGAGAGAGAGAGAGAGACTTGCCCAAGATCACACAACCAATAAGTGTCAGAGAGGCAAATAAAAGAATAAGCAAAATTGTATTTTTTTGTGCTCAAAGACACATGACCTTTGTTGTATGAAATGAAACATTTATTGGATCATTTGGTGATCTCATGTTACATAGTTTATGATAAGTATGTACAAAAAGATGACCTTAAAAATATTTGCAGCTTTTGTTTTATTTTGTTTTATTTTTTATTTAATATTTATTCTCATTTTGTACAAATAATTTTTTTAATTAATAAAATATTCTTGTTTAAGAGTAAATGAAATACACCCTCCTCCCCACAAATATAGACTTGCTTGAGCGATAAAGTAAAGGTGAGAGAATAAAATTAAAATAAAAAAAATAATAGTAATAATTGTAGGTATGGCCAGGTGGTGCAATGGATAGAGCACCAGCCCTGGAGCCACGAGCACCCAAGCGCACATCCGGCCCCATACAACCAAAAATCACCCAGCTGTGTGACATGCAAGCCACCCGAACCCCACTGCCCTGCAAAAACCAAAAAAAAAAAAAAAAAAGAAAAAAGAAAAAAAGACCCCAAATAAATAAAATAGTAATAATAGTAGGGGTGGCTGGGTGGCGAACAGAGCATTGGCCCTTGAGCCAGGAGCACCTGGGTCCAAATCTGTCCTCAGACACCCAATGATCACCCTGCTATGTGGCCCCAGGCAGGCCACCCAACCCCATCTGCCCTGAACACCCCTAAAATAATAATAACAATAACAATAACAATAATAATAATAATAATAATTATTATTATTATTATTATTATTATTATTATAAATGTGCTTGAGTCTTTGTTCCAACACCAACAACTCTGTCGTGGGTGTATCACATTCTTTATGATAAGTCCATGGCAAAAGTTACTTCCATATTTTTCCACCATTGTCATTGCTGATCACAACTCCCTCCTTTTGTATTGCTCCACTACCATGTACGATATTTTCTCTCTCCTTTCACTCTGACTCTGCTGTAGGTTAGCTAAGTGGTGCAGCAGACAAATCCCTGGCCCTGGGGCCAAGAGGCCCTGAGCACCCTTACCACCCCTTAGGCCCAGCATCCACCTGGCCCTGTGGTCCTGGACAGGCCATCCAACCCCAGCCCCTTGCAAGAAGTAAAAAAGAAAATGTGTTATATCTTACCACTCTCCCCCCATGGTCCATCCTCTCCTTCATCACTCACACCCCCCCGCCCTGTCCCCCCCTCTCTCCTTCTTACTCCAGATACCTATACCCCATTGAGTATATATGCTGTTTCCTCTCCTAACCACCTCTGATGAGAGCGAAGGTTCCCTCATTCCCCCTTGCCTTCCCCCTTCCATATCATTGCAATAGCCCATTGTAATAAAGAAAAATCTTATTATATGAAATATCTTGGCCTATCCCCCCCTCCTTTTTCTTTCTCCCATTATATTTCCCTTTTTTTTCCTATTGACTCCATTTTTACACCATATTTTATCTTCGAATTCAGCTTTCTACTGTGCTTCAACTATAAAAGCTCCCTCTACCTGCTCTATTAACTGAGAAGGTTCATTTGAGTATTATCAATGTCATTTTTCTATACAGGAATACATGCAGTTCATCCTCATTAAGTCCCTCATATTTTCCCCTTCTCCTCCAATCTCTATGCTTCACCCAAGTCCTGTATCTGAAAATCAAACCTTCTGTTCAGCTCTGGCCATTCCAACATGAACATTTGAAATTCCCCTGGTTCATTGAAAGTCCATCTTTTTTCCCTGGAAGAGGACATTCAGCCTTGCTGGGTAGTTCATTCTTGGCTGCATTCTAAGCTCTTTTGCCTTCCAGTATATTATATTCCAAGCCCTACGAGCTTCCAATGTAGTTGCTGCTAAGTCCTGTGTGATCCTGACTGTAGCTCCACAATATTTGAACTGTGTCCTTCTGGCTGCTTGTAATATTTTCTCTTTGGCTTGGGAGTTCTGGAACTTGGCTATAATATTCCTAGAGGTTGGTTTTTTTGGGATCTCTTTCTCAGGGGGATCAGTGGATTCTCTCCATTCCTATTTTGCTCTCTGCTTCTAGAATATCAGGGCAATTTTCCTGTAGTAATTCTTTGAAAATGATGTCAAGGCTCTTTTCCTAATCATGACTATCAGGCATTCCAATAATTTTTAAGTTATCTTTCCTAAGTCTGTTTTCCATATCAGTTGTTTTTTTCAATGAGATATTTCACATTTTCTTCTAATTTTTCATTTTTTTGGTTTTGAAGTATTGATTCCTGATTTCTGGTAAATTCATTAATCTCCCTGAATTCTATTCTTTGTCTGAAGGATTTGTTCTCCTCAGATAGTTTTCTTATCTCTTTTTCTATCTGGCCAATTTTGCTTTTTAAAGCATTCTTCTCCTCCATAACTTTTTGAACTGTTTTATCCTAAGCTGGTTTTTGCATGCTATTTTCTTCAGCATTTTTTTGGATTTCTTGACTAAGCTGCTGACTTTATTTTCATGTTTTTCCTACATCTCTCTCCTTTCTTTTCTCAGTTTTTCTTCTAACTCCCTCATTTGATTTTCAAAGTCTTTTTTGAGCTCTGTCATAGCCTGAGCCCAATTTCTGTTTTTTCTTGGAGTCTTTAGATGCAGGAGCTTGAGCTTTACTCTTCTTCAGAGTAAGTATTATGATCCTTCTTGGGCTCATTTGCAAAATATTTCTCAATGGTGTTCCTCTTTTTTCTCTGCTTGCTCATTTTCCCAGCCTTAGTCTGTTTTTGGGGTGCTTCCTGAGCTTTTGGGACACTCCCACAAGGGTCTCAGTATGTGAGGCTCTGTCCTCCCTCCTGGCACACCCCTCTGCCACGGGGCTGAGGTGGGGGGGGGCTGCTGTTCTATTGGGGGGCCTAGATTGCGATCAGAATCTGAATGTGGTCAGAGCCCCAGTGTCCTGTTCCAGGGGCAGAGAACAGCGCTCTGCAGTCTCTCTTCACTCCCCTCCTTAGCTTCAGTGGGTTCATGCCCTGGGGGCTCCTGCTTACTGGCTCCTCTTGCTTACCAGCATTGCCTGCTTCTGTCCCTGGATCTGGGCTGTGCTGGCCAAGCTGCTTGCTGTGTGCCCTGATGTCTGGGCTCCATGTGCTCACTCTGGCAGAGGTCCCCCCACTGTCCCCCCAATTTGTGCCCGGTGCTTCCCGGGGTGTAGCTCAGGAAACTCCCCCACTGCTGTGAGCCGCAGCTCCCAGCACTCTGGGGCTGCCTCCGGGAGGCTGAAGTTATTTCACTCTGGTGGGCCACCCCTCTGGTGGGCCACTCCTCCAGTCCCGGGGAGCAGAGGTTTTCTGCTCTTTTCCAGGTTACCTTGAGTAGGAGAACTGCCTCACTGGGTCCCTCTGTGGGTTCTGTCTCTTGAAAATTTAGAGTTCTTAGCTTATGAGTTTTATGAGAGAGTGCCTAAGACACAATCCTTTCTGGTTGCCATCTTGGCTCCATCCCCAGCTTTTGTTTTAATATCTATTATTAAAGCTGAAGACATAGATAAATTATATGAAGAATGCAAATGAGATATTCCAAATTAAATCAATAAATATTTTGGTACATGTTGACTTCATTATAAAGTTGGGAATAAGAGAGGATGGCAAAAAATACTTTGGAAAATATGGATCAGAAATAATTAATGGGAGAGAGATCAAAAATCTCTATATACCTCATACCTATTTATCTTAAATACCTTTTCCAAGAAAAGAACAATCTACTGAATATGGAAAGCACCAAATAATATCCTCAAATGAAATTAATTATATTTGAAAGGCAGGAAAATAACTCATTACTGTTATAGAAGTCATTTCTGAATCAGAGGTCTACATGCAGACCTCTGATTTGTTAACATAGAGATAAGAGTAATTACAAATCTTGAAGGAAAGCTAAATAAGAAAGATATAGGATGCAATTAAATTACCTCAATCTTGATCTAATAAATAAGTTATTTTTGATGAAAAAATAGGATGTGGACAAAAAGAGGAACATCAACACAGATTATCACAATTTTATACATAAATTTCATTGATATGTCAATTGCCATAACAAGGAAATAGAAAGAGTTTTGAAAACACTTTTATCAGTAAAGTCTTGATTTACCAAGCAAAGATATATGGAAATCTAAGGAAATTCAGGCTGAGAAGTTAAATTCATTTGTAAAACCTTATGAAGAAAGCTGAAAAAAATTCTGAGCTATATCACCTCTTGAAAGAGAAGCAGTATATGGTAAAATGAGTTGTGAAGAAAGCTTATCAAGAGAGCTAACCAAGAAAGATATCATAAGAATATTTAAGGATGAAATGGAAAGAAATAACAAATATAAGAAAATAGAAAAAGGGGAAGAGAAGGCAAAAAACATTTGCCTATTACATGCCAGGCATTTTAATAAGCACTTTACAAATATCTCATTTGATCCTCACAACATGCTGTTAAGAATTCTACAAACCTTTTTTTAAAACCATTAACAATAGCAATACTACCTCACTTGAGTCTTAACTTCATAGTCCCAGACAACAAAGATGAGAAAGGCATTTGGATTAGACCAAGTTTACTTAGAGATCTGCAATGGAGGAATTGAGGTATCAATTCACAAAGTATCTTAAGAGGAAGATTAAAAAAAAGACATGGAAAATATCTCAGAAGAGAAGGGAATTAACATCACTATATGTCAGGCACTGAGTTAAGCACTTTTTAAAAAAACAAATATCTCATTTGATCCTCATGGTAAATAAACTTATGACATAGATACTTTTATTATCCACATTTTATAGGTAAGAAAACTCAAGCAAACAGTGGCTAAATGACTTACCTAGGGTAACCTAGCTAGTAAGCGTCTGAAGTTTGATTTGAATTCAGGTCATCCTGACTCTACATTCAGAACTTTTTCCATTGCATGAGTCAATTAGCTCTTAGACCACATTAATACCAAAACTAGTTTAGCCAGAGAATATCAACAACTACCAAACTATGTCCAGTATATGTATATATACATAATCATGTACATATAATTTTTATAAGAATCATCAACATACAAGGTATTTTTAGTGAGTGAATTAATAGAGAACTATCAGAATTCCACCAGCATCATTCCATAGTAGATCACACATAAAACTGACTAAAAGATGTAAAAAAAATTACAAGATTCACTATGACTATTGTTCATCGAGGGTAAAAAAGCATTTCATTCAGTAAAACAAAATGGTACTTTAAGGACTGATAGCAACAAGATGTCTTCCATCCACATAGCAAAATGATTTAAGATTCCTTGAAACACTGCAACAATAGTTATAAGAGATTCCCTGTGGATGATGAAGTACCTGGTGCTGTTTGAGGTTGATGCTGGCTGAATCAAATTTCAGAATACTGAAATGCCTACTCATTCTGAAGAATCTCTTCTGGAAGAGATCCATAACACTTGAAAGTATTTATCTTAACTACATATATATATATATATATATATATATATATATATATATATATATATATGTATGTATATATATATATATATATGTATGTATATATATATATATATATATATTTAAAATCAATTATCACATCCTTAATTAGTGAAATGGAAGCAAAAAACTATTGTTGAGATTATAATATACTGATAGACGTATAAGGAATAGAGCCGGTTCATCTGTATGTATATATGTATATATGTAAATATGTATGTATGTATAGAGATAAATTTACACATATAATATGTGTATGTATACATATACATATAGACACATACTCTTGACAGTAAAAATGGGTAAGGGGAGGATGGTCTGGATTTCCTTGGAAATTGCAAAACATTAATGATATCAAACTTTTCCCTGAAACAAAGACCTATGGTTTCCATTTCAATTTCTGCCAGTATTACTGTTTGACTGTGAGTCATACATCACTATAGTCTCCAAAGAATTTAAAAATGAGTCTCATCATACAGAGGGCAATGGGAAATGTGAGCAGGCTATAATGTGTAACAAATAAGGAACTTCAAAGAAGAGTAAGAATAAAGGGAGTCATCAAGGAAAAGTATATTCAAAGCAGAATATGGACTGATTATGTGGTGAACAAAATAGTTAACTAGAAATTAACTAGCAATTGCCAAGCTCATATGCTCCACTGGCATTCTCACAATGTCAGTTGAAAGTAAAGAAGCTTTCTATCATGTTGGGTGAAACATCTATGAAAAATATAACAGAGTGTGATTTACAATACACAGAAAAGTAAATCATGAATAGGGTATGATCAACAATATTAACTGCATTGATGAGATCACAAATCCATATGATAATATTTATAAATTATATATATATATTTATATTTATAAATTAATTTAAAAAATAAATTAATTTATAAATTACTTATAACCAATATATTTTTTATACTCCAAATAAGCTTTAAATTAGACATAGTTACTTCCCTTAGGGGGCTGGTAAGGATTTTATAGGTTACTAATATCCTTACCAGCTTCCTAAGGGGAAGAACTGCATCTTCCTAAGCTTGTTTGTTCAGATTCCAGTACTTGGCATATCACTTTGTACATAGTAGGTGCTTAATTAATGTTTTCTGAACATCCTTCTGAAGTAACTAATACAAATGTTACCAAACTTTCTAACTTCTCTTGCAGCTCCAAATCTTTTTTGCCTATGACTCCCATTTTACACATGTGGAAACCCGAGCTCAAAAACTGAAGCTAGGTGTCAAGAAGATACCTTCACTGAGAAACAGAACTGGTAAAAGAAGCCATTGGAACCCTCCCCCAAAATTTCCTTTCCCTCAGTGTTGACTGATGTTTGACATTCTCCCATTAGCACTCATCCCTTAGGGTTCAGTACAGCCACTCCCAGAAGACATTTTCAAAATGCAAATCCCCTTGGGAAGGCTCCCACACTCAGAACTGCAGGGTTAAATTAATGTATAAGAGCTTTTCATTCTGAAAGGAGGAGGTGGACAACTTTCTAAGGGGGAAGATAACTCTGAAGGGGTGGGGAAGAAATTGAAAAAGGAGGTGGAGGCCCCAGAGCAAAAACTAGAGATGTTCTCATTTTGCCTGGGACATGCCCTCTCTCTCTCTAGCTTTCCACCCTTGCCTCCAGTTCTCACAAAACCCAATTGTCTGGAGCTTCTGGAACCTCTAGTGAAATCTCCCAGTCTTGTCCTGCTAGAAGCTATGAAAACAGATCGAGACCAAAGCCACCTGGTGTTCCAAAGTCAATCAGCAGAGAAGAAAAAGTTAATACCAGGTTGAATATAGCCAAAAGCATCAGTCGGAGGATCAAAACCCCTAGATAATGAGCCAAATTCCTCTTCTGGAGACACCACCTCTCCAGCCCTTTAATGAAGGGGGCAGTTAATGTCCTCATTCAGAACTGGGCCCAAATTGTTTATACAAGTGTTACAAACAATTTTCAAAAGAAAACGGAGAAGCCTGAGGAAAACCCTTGTGCCTAGACCTTGGGAAAATCTTTTCTAAAAACCATGTTAATTTGTTTTCCAAAAGGTGTTTGAAGTCCCCGAATTCACCCCTTGGGCACCTTTAATTCTCCCTTGTAATCCCCCATTAAAGCCAGTCTTGCCTCAGTACTGGTGATCACTTAGAGCATTAGAACTTTTAGTCTTCATTATACAGATACTTCCTAGCACATGTGTTCATATGTTTTTTATGTAAATTAAATTGGTATTGTGCTATTGCTCTCAGTATGCTGAAAATAACCTGGATTTCATTACAGGAGTTGGGGTATTTTAGACAAGGTTTAAGAGTTCACCAGAGGAGTGAATTTTATTTTTAAAAATAATTTTAAAAGCCTTATAACCTTATGGCAGGGATGAAATAGCTAGAGGGAAATGGAGGAGAGACATGTTAACAGTCAAATTCACCACTGAAGTGTCAATTAGAACTGACTCTGGTGAGCCTTACTAGAATTTTTCCTTTGCCCTTGGGAGGTGTTAGCAGCCCCATCCCAGTAGACCCAGAGTCACTAGTCATCGCAATGTGGTCAAATGAAAGTCATTTAAATCAGCAATCATAAGTGTAACTAGTAACATGACCTTACACTTTCCCTCCCTGTCCCTCAGCATCTCTACATGTATGTTATGGAAATGCTTGTTTTACTTTTAAGTTAAGAATAAAATAGATTTTAAAGAAGATAATAATAGCAGTTGACATTTACATATAGAAGTCAACATTTGAAGTTTGAGAATTCATTACACATAAATCTCATAAAAATCCAGTAAAGTATGTACTATAGGTATAATTTTCCCTATTTTATAGATAAACTGAAATTCAGGGAGGTGAGATGATCTGGCCATATGTGGTCAGAGACCAGATTCAAATTCAGGTTTTTCTGACTCTAATCTGACTGACACTCCTCTCAATGCTCACCTACCACTTAGATATTCTCTAAAATGTCTTCCAGGTCTATGATCCTAATCTCAGGACTTCAGATCAACCTAATAATTATTTGTTATTTCACTGTTTGAAGATAAGAATCTTTTGCTCTGAGACCTGAAATAACAGTTGAAAACTCAAAGGAAGACATCAGAATATAGCCCATCCCCACCCCCTGATTTTCTGAAGTATACATGTAGTCCAAAGATGATCCTCCAGAGCTGAAATTGGATATCTTTCAAAGATGTATCACATTATTTATTTTAATTCTGTTTGATTTTTTGTGTCTAAATCTGCCAGGGTTTTAACCAACTCCTGTCCTTGGTGCTGATCCAGATAATTGGACCAATGAACTGATGATCAAGAGACATGGATTCTAGTCCTTAGGCCTTTCATTCTCCCTCTCTTTTCCTTAGTTTCTCCCAGGAAAAAAGTGGGCTAGATCATATCAAAGATCCCTTGTAGCACTGGATACTGGGCAGAGCAAGGTTGAGCATCAACTAAATAGTAACTGACTAGTTACCATTTGCAGAATCCAGAGCTATCACTCTTTAGGGAGACAGAGGAATTCAACATTATCCAACCATGGCACATGAGACTTTGTGGAGTAATGAGCTCCTCCTTACTGGAAATATTCCAACAAGAACTGGAGGACCTCCAGTCATGTAGAAATGATTCCTGCATTGGGAGAGAACTGAGGTTTAAAGATGCATAATTCTACCTCTCAGGTCCTTCTCAATGCCTATGTTTTAAATCTGTATACTTTGTTCTCCATTAGCTTATAGTCTAATTGAAAAGTCAAAGCTTGAGCACAAATAACTGAAATACTAAATAATGGGAAATGATGACTCAACAAATTTAATTTAATTTCAATTCAATAATAAGTAGCAGTCATGCTATCTAATGAGCCAGCCTTAAAGATATGGATTCAAATCCTACTGAGACATAAGTTGCCTATGTGACCCTAAGACACACTCCTCTAGACAACTCTTTAAGACTCAATATATAAGTTTCAGAGAAGGTTATGACTAGTATAGAATATAGGGAATTTCATCACCTTGGAGTTCCCTATACCAATAAAATCACAGGTTGAGTCTCTATTCCTATCAATTCAACAAACATTCATTAAACTACAAGAAATTTATAGTTTAGTAGAGAGAAATAAAAGAACCAGATATGGAAAGAATCACTGAGATTTGGGTATCTAGCAAGACTTCATGAAAAGAACTGTAAGTCTTGAAGGATTTTGATGGGATAATATTGGAGGCTTTGAACAGAGCAGTGGAAGTCAAAATGGAAGAATGGGCATAAGAAAGTAAGGGTCAACAGAAGTTGGTAGCCAATTAGAAATGGAGAAAGAAGTCACAGATGACACTAGGTTTTAAGTCTTTGTGACTTTATGGCTCAAAGGATGTAGAAAGTTTGAAGGGGGGAAATGGGTTCTAGGAAGGTTTTAAGTTTGGTTTGGGACATGTTGAGAAGGCCAGAAAGAAGTATAAAATGCATGCCAAGTTCTGAAGAGAAATCTAAGCTAGAGATGGAGATTTCAGGGCTGTTCACTTAGAAATAAAAATTGAAACCCTGACAGTAAATGGTTTTCTTTCTTTTCTCATCCTCTCAGTAAGACTGAGAATCAACTTAGCCTCACTTTCATTCCAGATTTGGAGACCTATGTTTAATACCTGATTGACACTTAATAGCTATGCTGCCAATGGGAAAATTAACTTCTTTAGAGAAAATGATACTAGTTTGACTTATTTTACAGGGTTGTTGTGAGGAAAGCTTTCTGTAAACCTTTAATTGTTATATAAATAAGAACTATCTCCTCCCTCTCATATCATTTCTTAGAGGACTAGAAGGTAGGAAGGTCTTTGACTAAATTCAGTTCATGTTAATTTAACTGGCATATTATGGAAGTTATACCAGCAATTTCATCATTATGAGAACTTACAATGAAGAGAGCAGAAACTCCCTTCATTCATAGTAGTTTAAGATTTGGTCTTAAAGACATTGAGAAGCTAAATTGAATAGTCCAGTATATCATATAGAGAGAAATCTTGAGCCTGACTTTTTGATTCCCAGACCAGTCTCTTACCTAATATATATTTCTCTAATTCAATAATAATGATAATTTTCAAATTATTAATTAAGTAATAAGGTTAATAATACCATTCTTCCTTTCTTGTGCACTTTTAATTCCTCTAGACAAAGTTAGGCTAAAGGAAAGATCATCAGACTTACTGTGAGGAGACTTAGATTCTACTTTTGTGTCTTCCAATAACTTTACTGTGTGACCTTGGACTAATCCTTTAATCTTTCCTATTTTTGAGTCTGAGATTCTCCCTCTGTAAAATGAGAAAATGGGATTTGGAGAACTATGGAAATATTTATATGAATTGATGCACAGTGAAAAGATCAGGACCAGGAGAACTATTTATAAGATGATCACAATAATAATGTGAAAGGAGACAAATTTGAAAGACTTCAGAACTTTGACCAAAGCAGTCAACAAGTGTGACTTTAAAAATTGATGGTGTGTTCCCAATGGGCAAAGATGCCCATTAGCACCACTACTATTCAATATCATATTAGAAGTGTTAGCTTTAGCAATAAGAGAAGAAAAGGAAATTGAAGGAATTAGAATTGAGAATGAAAAGAAAACTCTCACTCTTTGCAGATGATATGATGTTATACCCAAATAACCCTAAAAAATCTAAAAAACTACTGGAAACAATTAGCAACTTTAGCAAAGTTTCAGGACATAAAATAAATTCACTTAAATCTTCAACATTTCTATATATTACCAATACTATACAACAGCAAGAGCTAGAAAGAGAAATCCCATTTAAAATAACTTCAGACAACATAAAATACTTGGAAGTCTACCTGCCAAGGCAGATTCAGAAACTCCATTCACACATTTCACACAAAAAAATCAGATCTAAACAATTGGGCAAATATCAACTGCTCATGGTCAGGCCAAGCTGATATAATAAAAATGACAAGTGTACCTAAATTGAACTACTTATTTAGTGCCATATCAATTAAACTTCCAAAAATTACTTTAGTGAGCTAGAAAAAGAGTAACTCAATTCATATGGAGGAACAAAAAGTCAAGATTATCAAGGGAATTAATGAAAAATGCAAAAGAAGGTGGTCTAGGCATACCAGATCTAAAATTATATTATAAAGCATGTTATCAAAATTGTCTGGTTCTGGCTAAGAAATAGAGTGGAGACTCAATGGAATAGATCAGCTACAAAAGAGACAACAGGAAATGATTATAGTAATCTACTGTTCAATAAATCCAGACTCCAGCTTCTGGGATAAGAACTCACTCTTTGATAAAAGTTGCTGGGAAAAGTGGAAGATAATGTGGCAGAAACTAGAATGAGACCAAAACCTCACATAATTACAAAGATAAGGTAAAATGGGTGCAGGATTTAGACATAAAAGACAATATTATTAGCAAATTAGGAAACCAAGAAACAGTTTACCTGTCAGATCTATGGAAAGGGGAGCAGTTTATGACCAAAGAAGAGATAGAGAAAATTATAAAAAAAAATAAACTGGATAATTTTGATTACATTAAATGGAAAAGTTTTTGCACAGACAAAACCACTGAAGAGCAAAAGGAATGTAGTGAATTGGCAAACAATTTTTACAAGGGACTTACTTCTAAAATACAGAAAGAACTGAGTCAAATTTATAAAAAAAAGTCATTCAGTTGGGAAAAAAAATAGCCACAGCCCAGCCCAGCCCAGAGATCACCAGCAACAGCTTGAAGGGGCAGGGAGAGAACTCTGCTCCACCAGAATGAGTGTGGAGTGAGGAGCACAGATGAATCTGCAGCAAGAATCGGGAGAAAGCAGCCTGCATCCCCAGAGACGGTAAGGGAAGTCTTGCAGAGACTTTTCTCTGGTTTGCCTACACTCAGATATTGTAGTTTGGGCTTCCATACTAAATAACCAAGCTGGATCTTTCCTCATAGCCCCAGGGCAGAGGATAGTGCTGCGGTCATCTACATATCAAAACACAGGCAAGAGAGCATAAGACCTTGGAGGAATAAAGGTCCCAATGGGGTGTACCCCCCCCAAAAAAACTCCAAAGCCTTAGAAGTGTTGTAAATTAGTCTTGTGGTGATGAAATGAGTAAACAACAGAAAAAGAAGAATCTGACCATAGAGAATTACTTTAGTCTCATGGAAGATCAAAACACATACTCAGATGATGACAAAAATCAAAGCTTCTGTATCCAAAAACTCCAAAGAGAAATAGAAAATGGGTTCATATTATGAATGAGCTCAAAAGACTTTGAAAAGCAATTAAGGGAGATGGAGGAAAAATTGGGAGGAGAAATGAGAGTGATGCAGAAAAATCATGAAAACCGAATCAAAAGCTTGGTGAAAGATATATACAAAAAAAAAAATACTGAAGAAAATAATATGTTAAAAACCAGTTTAGGCCTAATGGAAAAAAGCAAAACAAAAGGCAAATGAGGCAGAATTGGCCAGCTGGTAAAAGAGATCAAAAGTTCTCTGAAGAAAATAACTCCTTCAAATGCAGAATGGAACTAAAGGAAGCTGATTACTTTGCAAGAAATCAAGAAGAAATAAAATTCTTCCAAAAAAGCCAAAAATTAGAAATATCTCATTGGAAAAACAACCAACCTCAAAAACAGTTCCAAAAGAAATAATATCAAAATTATTGGGCTATCTGAAAGCCAAGACCAGGAGAAGAGCCTAGACTTTGTTTTTCAAGAAATAATACAGCAAAATTGGCCTGAGATCCTAGAAGCTGGGGGGTCAAATAGAAATTGAGAGAATTCACTGGTCACCGCCTAAAATAGATACCAAAAGAAAAACTTCCAAATTCCAAAACTCCCAAATCAAAGAGAAAATTCTAAAAGCTGTCAGAAACAAACAATTCAACTACCAAGGCTCCATAGTCAGGACTACACAGGATCTGGCAGCATCTACATTAAGAGCTCGTAGAGATTGGAATATCATATTCCAGAAGGCAAAAGATCTTGGTTTACAACCAAGAATCAGCTGCTCAGCAAAACTGAACATCCTCTTTCAGAGGAAAAGATGGACTTTCTATGAAACAGGGGACTTTCAAACTTTCCTATTGAGATGACCAGAGCTGAACAGAAATTTTGATCTCCAAGTACAGAACTCTGGAGAACCATAGAGGGAGTGAAAGAGAGGGACTAACTATGAGGAACTTGATGATGTTGAACTGTATGTATTCCTGTATGGGAAGAAGATATTGATAACTCATATGAACGTTCTCAATCATAAGAGCTGTTAGAAGGAGCTTTTATAGACAGGATATAGAAAGAAGTAGAATATAATGGTATGATGTGGTAAAGGGATGGAGTCAATGGGTGATGGGGGAAAGTACTGGAAGGAAGGAAAAGGAAATGAAGAAGAAGCTGAGATATTTCACATAAGAGTCAAGAAAAAGCTTTTTCAACGGAGTGGAGGTGAGGAAGGCAATAGGGAATGAGTGAGCCTTCATTCTCATCGGAAATGGCTCAGGGAGGAAATGACATACACACTTAATAGGGTGAGGAAATCTATCTTGCCCTGGAGAAAGATGGGAGGAAAGGGACAGGATGAGGGGAAATGGGGGAAGGGAAGGGGGAATCGGTGATAAAAGAGAGGGAAGATTGAGGGAGAGAGTACTCAGATTCAACACACTTTTGCACAGGGCCAGGATGAAAGGAGAGAGAGAATAGAACAAATGAGAGTGGGGAGCAATAGAGTGGAGGTACAGCTAGTAATAGAAACTGAGGGAAAAAATATTGAAGCAACTTCTCTGGTAGACTTAGCATAAAGAAAGAAACTCACTCCAGAGACAGAACATTGAAATCTGAACACAGACTGAAGTACATTCTCTCTCTCTCTCTCTCTCTCTCTCTCTCTCTCTCTCTCTCTCTCTCTCTCTCTCTCTCTCTCTCTCTCCCTCCCTCCCTCCTTGAGGTTTCTCATCTTCTTGGAAGGGGAGGTTTATGTTTATTCTTATGTTTACTCTTATAACATTCAATTTACATCAATGTATGACATGGAAACAATGTAGAGACAGCCTTCTAGGGAGGGAAGGGGGGGGAAGTTGTATAATTCAGAGCCATGCAAAAAATGATGGGTATATTACTATTATATATAATTGGAAAACAAATAAAATGTTAAAATGTTAAAAAAAGAACCAAGTCATTCCCCAATTGACAAATGGTCAAAGGATATACAAAGGCAATTCTCTAATGAGGAAACCAAAGCTATCTATAGATATATGAAAAGTTGTTCTAAATCATTATTGATTGAAGAAATGCAAATTAAAGTATCTCTGAGGTACCACCTCACCCCTCTCAGAATGGCCAATATGACTAGAAATGACAATGATCAATGTTAGAAGGGATGTGGGAAATCTGGGACACTAATGTATTGTTGATGGAGTTATGAACTGATCCAAATTTTCTGAAGAACAATTTGGAGTTATGCCCAAAGGACAATAAAAATGTGTCTACCCTTTGATCCAGTAATACCTCTACTGGGTCTGTACCCTGAAGAGATCATGAAAAAGGGTAAAAACCCCACATAAACAAAAATATTAATAACAGCTCTGTTTGTAGTGACGGGGAATTGGAAATTGAGGGGATGTCCATCAATTGGGGAATGGCTGAATAAATTGTGGGATATGTATGTGATGGAACAGTACTGTTCTATAAGAAATAATGGGGGGGCAGGCTTCATAAAAGCCTGGAAAGACTTGCATGAGTTGATGCTGAGTGAGATGAGCAGAACCAGAAGAACACTGTGCACACAAATGACAATATGGTATGATGATCAACTTCTTCCCATCAGTACAATAATCAGGGACAATTTTAGGGGATCTATGATGGAGAATACCATCTATACCCAGAGAAGGAACTGTGGAATTTAAACAAAAAACAAAGTTATTATCTTCAATTTTTAAAGTTGTCTTATGTATTACATAATTTTGCTATCTCTAATGTTTTCTTTCTTCCTTTTGGAGTTGTTTCTATTCTCACAACACATTCAATTTTGATCTATTCATTCCATGGATGCAAATGTAAAGACTATATCAGATTGCCTTCTATTTGTGGGGGGGGTAAGAGAAGGAAAGGAGAAAAAAACTGTAAAACTCAAAGCCTTGAAAAAATGATTGTTAGAAAACAAATTATATATATAATATATATATGCATATATATAATGAAAAAAAGATGCTGTGCCCTAACAATCAAAATACCAAAAAACCTATTTTACAGAGGTAGAAAAAATTCATCTGGAGCAACAAAAAGATCAAGAATATAGGGGGAATCAAAGAAAAAGAATGCAAATTGGCCTAACTGTACCAAATCTTAAACTATATTATAAAGTGATGTCATCAAAACTGTCTAGTATTGGCTAAAAAAATAGAGAAGTGGATCAGTGGAATAGATAAGGTACAAAAGAAACAGTTGTAAATAACTGTTTAAGAAACCCAAAGACTCTAGTTTCTGGGATAAGAACTCAATATTTGAAAAAAGCTGCTGGGAAAATTGAAAAATAGTATGGCAAAACCCAAAATAAAGTCAAAATGGTTATGGGATTTAGACATAAAAGGTGATACCACAGTCCAATTAAGATAATAAGAAATAATCTATCTGTCCAATCTATGGAGGGGAAGAATCTATGGAAAACAGAGAATATTACAAATTATAAAATGGATGATTTTGACTACAATTAGAAAGTTTTTACACAAGCAAAACCAATCCAGCCAAGATTAGAAGGCATGCAGAAAACTGGGAAACAATTTTCACAAGTAGTGCTTCTGATAAAGGACTTATTTCTTAAATATATAGAGAATTGAGTAAAATTTATAAAAATACAAGTCATTCTCCAAATGACAAATGGTCAAAGGATATGAACAGGCTGTTCTCAGATGAAGAAATTAAACATATCTATTGTCATATGAAAAAATGTTCCAAATCACTATTGATTAGAGAAATGCAAATTAAAACAACTCTGAGATACCACCCCACACCTATCAGATTGACTAAAATGACAAAAAAGGAAAATGATCAATGTTAGAGAGAATGTGGGAAAACTAGGACATTAATGCATTGTTGTTGGAGTTCTTTACTGATCCAAACATTCTGGAGAGCAATTTGGAACTCTGCCCAAAGGGCAATAAAACTGTGCATGCCCTTTGATTCAGCTATACCATTACTAGGTCTATATCCCAAAAAAGATCATAAAAAGAGGGAAAAGCTCACATGTACAAAAATATTTATAGCAGCTCTTTTTGTAGTTGCATAGAATTGGAAATTGAGGGAATGTTCATCAATTAGGGAATGACTGAACAAGTTATGGTATATAAATATTATGGAGTACTATTGCTCTTTAAGAAATCATGAGTTGCTGGACTTTAAAAGAGCCTAGAAAGACTATCATGAATTGTTGCTGAGAGGAGTGAGCAGAACCAGAAGAATATTGAATATATTAATAGCAACATTGTGTGATGGATTAACTATAATGGATGCAGCTCCTCTCAAATCAGTGGTCAAAGACAACCCTGAGAGTCCTGTTATGGAAAATGACATCCACATCCAGACAAACAAACAAACAAAAACAACAACAAAAAAACCCACTATGGAAACAAAGCATACTATGTTCAC
Organism: Macrotis lagotis; assembly: GCF_037893015.1. Lineage (NCBI taxonomy): Eukaryota > Metazoa > Chordata > Mammalia > Peramelemorphia > Peramelidae > Macrotis > Macrotis lagotis. The sequence continues at coordinate 456,246,909 of NC_133658.1, forward strand.
TTTTTAAAACTTTTTTCTCATGTTTTTCCCTTTTGTTCAAATTCTTCTTTCACAACATGATTAATATGAAAATATGTTAAACGCAACTTTTACCAAATTGTTCTGCTACTGTGGGGAGGCAGGAAGGAAGGAGGATGGTAGAAAAATGTGGAACTCGTAAACTTGCAAATGGATGAATGTTGAAAACTACCTTTGCATGTAATTGGCAAAAATAAAATAAAATAAAATAATGGAGTATAAATGTGATAGAATATTATCGTTCTGTCAGAAATCATGAACAGTTTCTGAAAAATCTGGAAAGACTTACATGAACTGATGCTGAATAAAGTGAGAAGAACCAGGAGGACATTATATACATTAACAGCAATACTGTATGATGATCAACTATAGCAGATTTAATTCCTCTCAACAGTTCAATGATCAAAGGCAATTCTACAAGATTTGTGATAAAAAATGCCATTCACATCCAGAGAAAAAACTTTGGAGTCTGAATATAGACCAAAGAATACCATTTTTAACCTTTAAAATTTGTTTTGTGGCTTTTTTTCTTTTACATGTTTTTTCCCCCTTTTCTCCTCTGTCCTTTAGGATATTAGGTCTTAAAGGAGAGCCTTAAACATCAGTCTCCTCCAGTAGATTCATATTCATTCCCTCATTCTCTCTCTCATTCTCTCTCCACTCCTCCTGGATTTATTCCTCAATGGTTAGCATATTTCCACTTTCTCATACTCAATCCATCACAGGAATTTCTGGATTCAAGTTCTCCATTCACCATCCCCAATTGTTCTCTCTCTCTCTCTCTCTCTCTCTCTCTCTCTCTCTCTCTCTCTCTCTCTCTCTCTCTCTCTCTCTCTCTCTCTCCCTCCCTCCCCCTTCTCTCATCTCTATCCCATAATGTCCTATTCTAAATCTATCCACTCCATTCACTCTGATCTCAGGATTGTCTACTCCAGAATAAACAAATTTGCTATCATCTTAAACTTTTCCTCTCCCATTTGTCCTATCTTCTTTCTCTCACTGAGAACTCTCTTTTAGAAGGTATCTATGGCCACCTATTCCATCACTAATTGTATTTTAATTCCCACCACCACCACCATTAAATAACTGGTCTGGGTGGGAGAGTCACCCTCATATGTGACTGAAAAAAATGGGACCACTTCTACAGACCTCTTTTTTCCTTCCCTCATCTTCATCTCACATAATTCAAGTGTCTTCATCAGTATCTTCTCTTTTACCCTTATTTCATACCAAGTGGTGGTAACTCATTTTCTACCATATTCAATATTCATATTCTACCACATTCAATCCCAGTAACTTGTTTCTTCTATCATCAGCCCTCTCTAGTTTTCAATTTCTCCTTTCTATTGGCTTCATCCCTACAAGTAAACCTATGTCTTCTTCATGCTTAAAAGGATCTCTTAATCATCAAATATAAAAGTCTTTTCTCAATTATCACACTTCTGGATGTCTCTGTATCCTCTGACTCTACTGATTACCCTTTTCTCTTAAGTTTTCATGGCAATGCTCTCTCCTGATTTTCCTTCTACCTGCCTGACTATTCTTCACAGATTTCTTCACTCATTCCTTATCCAGATCATAACCACTAATCATGTGTGTCCCCAAGGCTGTCCTAACTCCTCTTCTCTTTTCTCCCTATAATATCTTGCTTGATGACCTGATAAGATCCAATGATTTCCAGCCCTAATGTGTCTCCTGTATATCAGTCTCACATCATCATCTGCCTTCTGGAAATCTTGAATTGTATTTCTCATGGATATCTCAAACTCAATATGTTCCAAATTAAACTCATTATCTTCTTTCTCACATGCCCTTCTAAAATTCCTTATCACTAGTAAAGTTACCACTATTCTTTCAGTCATCAACACTTGAAACCATAATGTCAACCCTTTCCTTCTCTCTTGCATTCACTCCATATATCTGACCTATTGTCATTTCCTACCATTTGTACCTTCATATGATCTCTTATGTGTTTTCCCTTCTCTCCTCACTCAGTTGTCACTCTGCAGTATATGGATGGTTGCTTGTAGGGAGACCCACTCAGGGCAGGAAATGTCTTTTCAATTAATTTTGTTTTCCCCCATCCTCCCCACCCCCACCACACTTCCCAAACCACCTGGCACAAAGTAGGCTTATCAAATACTTGTGATAGATTGACTAGCAATAGTCAGTCATACAATCACACATCTAGAAATGGAAAGACCTGAGAGGTTGTCCAGAATCTTCATATTACAGATGAAAAAACTGAACCTGAAAAGATTAAGTGACATGTCCAAGGTCACATAGAAAAGTGACCAAAATAAGATCAGAACTCAGTTTACTATATTGGAGGTGGGGCATTAAAATTTATCTCATAGTTAAAGAGAGATGATTAGCACAAGATGAACAAAGTTTTAATCCTAGGATGCCAACATTGGAAAGGGGTTTCTGCTGGTATCCTTGATTGTTATCCTCAGGATGACTGTGACTACTCCAAGAGTCTTCTCTGACTCTCATAGATACAAGTATTAGCTCTTTCCCTAACATGATTGCCCCAGAACACCTAAGCTAAGATTGTTTTCTGGGGTGATTCTCCTCTCTCCCCATTTCTACTCTCATTTCTGATCAAGCCCTTCCACCAAATGAATTTTCCCAGGACTCAATTTTGTCTATAGCAATATCTCTGTCCATTTTATAGATGTGGAAGTTGACACACAGAGATGAGAATTAGTGAAGAGCAGAGCTGAGGCTAAAATCCAGGTGTCCTAATTCCCTAAACCTAATAGTATCACTATCTGAGTAAATTGGTGTAAGCAGGTTCAATTTTTTCTTTTCCAAAGAGCTCCCTGAAGAACAAATTGTTCAGTATCTTCATCAAAATGCAGTTGAGAGAAAAATCAAGGGTTTTTTTAATTGGAATCTCTCTGATCAGATGTCAGATCAAGTGTTGTTTCAGTTCTATCCCATTTCTAAGATTCTATACTACTACTACTACTACTACTACTACTACTACTACTACTACTACTACTACTACTACTCCCTTTCTCAAGAATTAACTTTTCTTTCCCCCTTTCTACTAGGGTTTGCCTTTTTAAACCCAACAGATGTCACCTATGAGACTGATTTGCAAGATGACCAAGAGTTCATATGAACAAAAATATTTCTACCTCCTAGTTCAAAGGAATAAAGGAACAAAATATTGTTATTATTGTCAAGTCATTACTGATTATTAATAACCTAGTATAAATTAGTCTAGTAGCCTCTTCCTGAGAAGTTAGTTGGCTTGGAGAAAAAGATGCAGATAAGTTAAGGAAATGATGGTTGAGGGACAGAGATCCAGGGTACAAAGAGTGAGGCTTGCTGGGGAAAGGAGTATTAGAAAAGGGTCGAGGAATACCTGATTAATTATACATGATCAATTTCCATAGCCTTGATGAGGAATGTCAGGCCTTAGAATTGAAAGGGGAAGACAGATACGCAGTAACAAATAAGAGAGGCAACATGGAAAGGCAATAGTGGAGAGGTATGACCTGAATTATAAGCAAAGAACAGAAGCTCTGGGATCCTAGCTACCAGGGTTATCTCAAGTCAAAGGGTTACTTAAACTCAGCAGAATTCCAAGGAGGCAGAATAATGAGACAATGGAAAAAAATTAAGGGCTTAGGGTTGTATCTTGTCTTGGCTACTTGCTACCTATGCAAATATAGGCAAATAAATATAGCTACTTGCTGCATCAGGCAAATCACTGAATCTAGGCCTCATTTCTTCATGTGTAAAATGAGGAAGTTAAACAAAATCATACGATAATAAATTTACAACTAGAAGAGACCTTAGATGTCATCAAATCAAATCCCCTCATTTTACATGTGAGGAAATTAAAGTTTAAGGAGAATAATTGATTTGCTGAGGGTCACATAGCTGATGTCAAAGGCAGAATCCAAACCCAAGTCTTGTAAACATTGGATTCTATGTTCTATGCACACTATCATGCTCCCTCTCTAAGTCTCTCCTAGTTCTAAATCAGTGCCTGTGATTCTTCCTGTAAGTCCTTATTAGAATTAGTTAATTAGAATTAACTGTAATCCTTCTTTATATATAATATGTAACTATAATAATATTAGAATATTTATAATATATATTATAAAATAATACTAACATTAGAATAATTCTAGTCCTTTCATATACATAAAATAGCTATCATGGCTTCTTTCCCAAGGAAACCATCCAGGTCAAATGCTTCAGTTAGGTCTCATATGACAAAATCTCAAAGGCCTTCACCAACCTGGTTGTCCTGCAGTAGCTATTCCAGATATCAATTCCTTTCCTGAAATATAGGGCTGAGAGCTGAACTTCTATTATGACTTATTCTTTTCCTTGCATTAAAAACCTTTAGTCCCTTTGTCTAGTCTAGAGCTTCCTCCCCATCCTCATTGTAATCTGTGGCACTACTGATTTTTCAATGTCTTTCTCAAAACAGTGCCCAAAACTGAACACAGCAAGTTGGATATGGTCTGATTAGGACAGAATATAGCCAGACAATGAGCTCATTCATTTTGGATACTCCGACTCTCCTAAAATAGCTTAAGATCACATTAGCTCTTGTGATTCTACATTATATTACTGAACTATATTGATCTTGAGATCCACCAAAATTCCCAGGTCTCTTAGGGATGAAATGTTATTTAGCCATGTCTCTTCCAATTTGAATTATAAAGTCAAGCTTTCAAACTCAAATGTAAGAGTTTCTATTCAATTTAACCTTACTCAGCTCTTGCCCAGTTAAGACATTTTTTTTGTTTCTGCTCTTTGTCATTCAATGTCTTAGCTATCCTTCCCCAGCTTGTTGTCATCTAAAAAATTGATAGACATATCCTCCAGGCCTTTATCCAAGTCACTGCTCAAAATGTTCAATGGCACAGGACTAAACTCAGATGTTGAGAACTGTAGTTCTCCTTCCATAATTCAGTCTATTAATAACTATCTTTGGGTTCAATCATTTATTTGGATACCACTGTTGCTGTTGCTACGTTTGGTCCTTCATTCTCAAAAAGGACCAAAGACATCATGAGGATGATGTCTTGACTTTCAAGTGAATTGAATCAGCCTCACTCTCTCCTCCAAAGACTTTGGAGTCCAATGGCAAGACAGAAAAATCAAGATGACAGTTGATGTTTAAAGTCCAAATATACCTTATTAGAATACCCATCCCTCCATTCTGTAGTGATAGAAAGCTTTCAAAATGGAACTTCCTCTGTCATGAGAACAACCTACTCTGCCATGTATAATCTTTGGAAGTTGCTTTAAGCACAGAGAAATTAAATGGCCACTTTGTGCCAGAGGCAAGACTTAAATCAAGGTCTTCCTGGCTCAGTTCTCCATTCACTATAATTTTCAGTCTCTCTAAGAAATAATAGCAACAACTTTAGATTTAGAGCTCCTTCCACTGTGGTATCTGAGATCTTGGCACTTATCCAATTACTGATCCCCATGTTCAGTTATCATTTAGTTAACCAGAGAAAAGTTAGACCTAGTTTCTCAACACAAAGGTTATCACTTATGAAACAGTCTCTTGGGATTGGGCAACAGGATTCTACTTCCTGATTGTTTTTTTTTTTTTTGCTGAATCTTAACAAACTATACTCAGAAAATGTAACCTATGAAAAGAAGAGTACTATTTTTGTCCCTGGGCAGTGATTTCCCTCATGCTTAGAATTGTGAGCAATTCCACTTTTCTGGACTGTTCTGTTTTTGTGGGGAAGGGACCTTGAGGCTGATTCCCCTCCACCCCAACACTTCTGGTTATATCCCTTGTAGACCAAACTGCTTAATAATGAAATTTGCAGATGCTACTAAATTAGAATGTGTTGACAGGGAGATAATACTGAAGAATTTAGATAGATTCGAAATATGGGTGAGAAATAACCAAATGTGATTTTAAGTTGGGGGTGAGGTGATAGGGAAAAGCTCTTAGTGTACATGTAAAAATTTAAAAAAAAACAAACACAAAATGTAAACATTTCTAGTGGCCATTAATTCAATAAGAGTCAAAAGGGTGACGTGGCAGCCAAACACATTCATCCGATCTCATGCTTTATGAATAGAAGCAGTGTCCAGAAAGAGAAAGGTGGTAGTCCCCCTGTGCTCTGTGCCTGGGTCAAAGCACATTTGGAGCACTGTGTCCAGTTATGTTATACTGCATGTTAAGAAGCAAATTAACAGGCTTGAGCACATCTAGAGGAGGATATCTAGGAGTCTAAGAACCATGACCTACAAGAAAGAGTTGAAGAAACTATTAATGTTTGGCCCAGAGAAGAAAAGATATAAATATTATTGTCATGAGTCTGATGGAAAAGATTTCTTTGGTGTATAAGTCCAGGACTGGTATAGATGGGTCAAAGGGTTTATTCCTTTTGGGAGTATACTTCTGAATTGCTTTCTAGAACAACTTGACCAATACACAATTTCAATGATTGTGGAACCTGCTTTCCTCAGATCCTCCAACATTTGAGCATCTCTCCAAAAAGCAGGACAGGATATCATAAAGAGATGCTACAACTATTGCTTCAACATAAGGGGGGAAATTTCCTAATTGATGAACAAAACTGCTCAACAGTAAAATAGGTTTCCCTAGGAGATGGTGAACTTCCCATCACTGGAGATCATAGTAGTATCAATCTGGAATTGGAAGAGATCTTGGAGGTAAGGAAAATGAAGTACCAGGTGACTGCTTCTTGCCTAAGATTGGTCAGCAAATGGCAGAGCCCCAATTTAACTCCCAGGTCTCTGACTCCAGATCCTGCATTCTATCCACTGAACAAAGCTGTTTCTTAAAGTTGCTTACTAACTGACCTCTGTACTGGTTTGGAAACTGGAATAGTTAACTTCTAAGGGTCTTTCCAACTCTGACTGTCAACAATCTCATGATCTCATATATATTTAATGCACAAAAGGGAAAAGAAGGAAAACAGACAAGAATGACAACTTTGAAATTTCCCAGGTAAATGAATATGCTCTGAAAAGAACATGCAAGCTTATATGTCATGGATTCATATTTTCATGTACAATTCTTTTCCCATTCTTCTTTGTATATGGAAATGCTCATTTTGTTTGCTATTTGTTAAATTTATAATAAACAATTTTTAAAGCAGAATAAAAGGTTGGGGAAGAAGAATGGAGAGCTGGCTTTAAGTGTTTGGAGAACTATGATATACAGGAAGGATTAGGCTTTTTCTGCTTGGCTCCAAAGGACACAACTAGCAGAAATAATTAGAAGTTGCTAAGAACAAGATTTAGATTCAAAGTAAGAAAAAAACCTTATAATTAGGAAATTAGGTTGCCTTGAGTTCTTTTTCATTAGTGGTATCCTAGTGAAGGCTTGAAGGTCTCAGGAATATTTATTAGGAATTTTTTGCTCAGGTATACATTGGTCTCAATGATCTTGAGATGGATTCTTAGAATCTTTAATTTTCTTCAGAGTTTATTTCAAATGCTGTCCTACATGAGATTCCTTCCCAATTGCTAGTGCTTCCCACCAAAAATTATTGCTTTCTATATATTTATTATTAATTCTTTTATATGTTTTACATAGACTTGAAAGGACTATTATAGTAGATTAAGACCCTGGATAAATCTCTTGACCTTCCAATGGTCTTTTTTAAGATTTTTTTGCAAGGCAATGGGATTAAATGGCTTGCCTAAGGCCACACAGCTAGGTAATTATTAAGTGTCTGAGGTTGAATTTGAACTCAAGTACTCCTGACTCCAGGGTCAGTGCTCTATCCACTGCACCACTTAGCTGCTCCTCCAATGTTCTTTAGAGCTCTCTCAGACTATAGAATTTGCAGAGAAGATGATACATCTTTCCTCATTTGGGAGTTCCCTAATACCAATGCAAGGACAGGTCCAGTCTCTATGTATACATTTATCAGTGTACATGTCATTATTCCCAATAGACTGAGTTCTTTGAAGGCAGGGGGTGCTTCACTGTTGTATACATATATATATATATATATATATATATATATATATATATATATATATATACTCAGTGTACTTAATGAATATTTATTGAATGCTCAAGTTCCTTACAATTCTGAGGCACTACAAAAGGGACCCTGTCAATTTCCCAGGCTTGTGTGAGGAAAGTCCTTAATAAATCTTAAAACTCTCAGAAAGAGGAGTTATTACCATAGAAAAGGGTACAAAATTTCATAACTGGATCTGATGTGTATAAAAAGAAAAGAAATGCGCTGTCAATGAAGGGGGAGGGAAGGAGGGAGGAAAAGGAAAAGCATCATGGCCAAATGCTTCCTGGCTCTTTCAAAGCTGAGTCTGGTTGAAATGTTTGCTCTATGTTGAAAACTTCTTTGTAACAGATAAAATTGTTCTCTAATTTGGTCATACATTTGGACTTCATTATTTTCCAAATGTATTCCAGACATCTAAAATTAAACAGATGTCATCAACCCCATTTAGACCTAAAATACTTGTAACAAAACAGGGATTTCAATCCCAATACAATGCTGACTTGGAACACTATGTTTTAGTCATTAAAAGTTTTAAAACTCTGTTCTCTTTTTCTTATTTCCTATAATGAGCTCTTTCCCTCTCCTTGAAATTCACCAGTTCTTCAAGGGTCAATGGAAAGTCAAGACTGAAGAGCAAAGAAAATTTAAATATGAAAAGTAGAACAATGAAATCTGAAATCCCTCTCTAGGAAAGCTTCACAGAGAAGCTGAAGGGTTATTTTCTGAAGGCAGGGAAAGAGAGGAGAGGGATAGAGAGGAGAAGGAGAGGGAGAGGGAGAGGGAGAGAGAGAGAGAGAGAAGAAAATAGGGGATATTTATGAAAGGAATCAGATTCTAAAACCTGAATTGTTTTTGTTGTTTCATTTCTTACAAACTTTAGATGAACACGAATTCTCAGTATCCACTAAGTCTATCCTTGGAATGACTAAAAGAGAACACAGATCTTTCTGTTCTGAGAGTTTTGGCTCTACCTGGATCACAGATCTTAGTCCAAAATGAATTTCTTCACCCTGTCAGCAGGTGGGAGGGCAGAAGGGGTTGAGAAGTGTTTCTTTCAGATATATTCCAACACAGAGGCAGGCACCCTTGGAAGTTGTTGGGGCAGGGCTAAGGAATGGGGTAAATTCTCTTTGAAGATGAGAACTTCAGACTTGGACTCAAGCCCTTTCTGTCACTACCAATCAAATAATTAAGTAAACATTTATTAAATGCCTAGTTGTTATTATTATTATTATTATCATTACAAGGTCTAATGCTGGGGTTATAAGGATAGTTTCAAAACAAGGATATACTCTAAAGGAATCGCTATCTAAACAGAATAAAAGAGGGGGGAGGGGAGAAGAAAAAATGGGATGAGGTGGAGAAGGGTAGAGATAACAAAAAGATGTACCTCTATTCACTCTTCATTCCCTCCTCAGTCACCACAGCCAAGACATTTTAGAGGTACTATATTCTAGAGGAACATAGAATGTCCATTTCCCCAATACTAAACCTAATCAATTCAATACTGTTGTTGCACTGTCTTCTCAGTCAGATCTGTCTCCTCATGACCCCATATGGAGTTTTCTTGGCAAAGATACTAGAGTGATTTGCCATTTCCTTTTCCAGCTTATTTTGCAAATGAGGAAACTGAGGCAAATAGGGTGAAATGACTTGCCCAGGATCACACAACTAGTAAGTATCTGAGGTCAAATTTGAACTCAGATCCATTCAAAAATCACAAACATTATAAAGCTTTCTGATTTTTGAAGGGCTTTATATCTCATTCAGATCTCTTGGATCCTCATAAGAATGTGTGAAGTTTACCAATGAAGAAGTTAAAATGACTTACACTTTTATAAAGCTGGACCAGGAGTAGGATTTGAACTACTCAAGTCTTCCTTATCCCAAGGCCAAGGCTTTATCCACTTGATGGCTCAGTTAGGCTGTGGATGGGGGAGGGTACAGAGGATAGAGTCATTCATACTTCTAGAACTCTCCTTAGGAAGAATTCCCATGTCATCCCCCAGTCATCCCAATTTCTTCAAGCCAAAAATCTCTTTGGTTGTGCTCCTTCATAGAACTTATCACTGTAAAGTAAAACTCCCTGACTCCTCACTTTGCTTGGCCTCAATGGAAATGAAAGGGATCTTGCTTGTAAAGTATTTAGCCCGTCAGGATATAAATGGAATGAATCCTTATTATCATTAAGTAGCTCTACCTGTTCTCCAGCCAATTCTTATCCTGCTGTTTCAGGACAGATGGGAAAATAAAACTCACATCTGTTTTTTCCCCAGAACCTTATGCTTTTCACAAAATTGAGCTTGGAGAGAGGAGGTGTTCATTCTTTTCATCCTAAAAACTTGGTGGCTCTCCACCAGGAATTGTAAGGGCTGCCCAGCTTCAGGGCAGTTGGCTATGGAAGCTCCAGGGAACTGAATACTTTTATGGAAGACCTACTATGGTGCAGATGGTGCAGTGGATAGAGTATGGAGTCTGGAATCAGGAAGAGCTGAGTTCAAATTTGACCTCAGATTCTTACTATCTGTGTGACCCTGGCTAAGTTTTCTCATCTATAAAATGAGTTGGAGCAGGAAATGGCAAACCACTCCTATATCTTTGCCAAGAAAACCCCAAATGGGGTCATAAAGAGTCAGGCATGGTTGAAAACAATTAACAACACTATGTGCAAAAACCTGACCTAAGTATGAAGAGGGATTAAGAATAAAATTATTTCTACTCATCAATCTGAGAGTTTAATGGAAAAAAGATAAAACCACTATATGAATCACTTTAATACAAAACAATCTTAAAGTACTGAGAATAATTCAAAGAAGACTGGGATCACATTTAAGGAGAGAAGTAGAAAGGGTTTAAAGAAGAGCATAACATTTGAGCTAACTCTTGAAGCCCAGGTGACAGAAAGGAAGAACCTGTTCCTCACGTCTAGAATGAGTCTGTCACACTGTGCCTCAAAGGGTCTTCCCCTCCACCCTTCTCCAAGGGAGAATTTAATTCCTTCCAGGAAAGAAAACTGGAAGTTGAGACCAGAGGTTGGCAACTCTAATTGCCTCAGAGAAAAGAGGTAGAAGGTTGAAATTATATCAATCTTTTCCCTTAAATATTGTTAGTCTTAGCAGGTATCTCCAACCCATGACCTGAGGACCTTATGTGGTCCTCAAAGACTACCTGCTACTAAGTACTTACTGTACCCGTTACCCATTGATAATCATTATAGTCGTAAAGAAATATGGAATTCTATATGTGGTCCTTGACAAGTTTTTATTGAGCAATGTGGCCCAGAGAGCTAAGTCCTCAAGGAGGATGTCATTTTTTAGGTTCTAGCTGAGCCTCTAATTATAATATTTTTGGAGGGGAAAGAAGTATTCAAGTTTTAAATCCAAGGCTTGACCTTCCACCAAATGCCAATACCCCTATGAGCACACATAAGTAAATAGCAAAGAGGTTCATTTATCCAAGTCAGTACCAAGGAGAATATACATTAGTCATCTCCAAGGGAAGAAGCTCTCCTAGATGGAATAAAGTAACAGATAAATTTAGAGCTAAAGCATTCCAAATCTCACCAAGGGGGCAAGAACTTCCTGGAAGTCTCAAATGTAGCATCTGGGGATAGAATCATGGTGGAAAATAGTAGTTTTCTGGTGTTGGCTTTTCTGCAACCTGAAGTGGGGTTGGCACAGTCCATCTTCTCTCTTAAAGCTAGAAATCAGAAATGCTTAAAGAGATTTAAGAGCTCTGAAGAGATGGAATCTCTCTTCTCTCCACTCTTACCAACTCTGATCCATCCCCACACAGTTTCAAGACATTGATCTCTATCAATACGGAGGGAGACCCATGCCAAAAAATGGACTTTGGGACTTGAATTACACAACAGTAGGGAACCTCCCATGCAAAGGTACAGAAATGTATGTCCAAAAATTGAATTTTTCATGACTATGTTATATCCCCATTAGTGCTTGGTACTGTTAATGGGACACTGATGAAAGCAGTGTAGGCCTTATGTAAGGTATTGTTTTTAAAACCATCTCAGGGCCAGGAGCCCTGAATGAAGTTTGAAAGTCAGCAAAAGACAAGATATAAACCCAGAGTCTCTTGCTATTGATGAAAACTCCCCCCATACATGTATTTATGCATATATATGGCTATATATATAATGTAACTATATTACATGGCAATTATGTAATATATAAGTAAAATCTATATTAAAACAATATATTTCATTATATGTATATACTACCTGGCCACTATATAACTTAGTGAGGAGGCTACCAAAGCTCACATCTAGTCCCCCAAAGAATAGCCACGACTGAAGAGACTTCAAAGAACAGACCACAAGTTCTCAAGATGATTCAATTCTATTCCATTCCACAAATATTGGTTAAATTCCTATTGCATACAGATTGCATACAGATTCATGATGCTCCAAAGGGGTGATCTAGACATAAACTGGCAATAAATGACAGCAGAGCTGAAATAAATAGCCTCCCAATGGAACTACATCAAAGAGGACAGTGATAGGACAAGTGTTTCCCTGACACAACTTCAACTTCCCTGATAGCATTAATTTCCCTGACATAATTTCCTTCCCCTAGTGGCCTGATTGGCCCCACCTTCCCAAATGAAGCTTCAAGGGCAAGAGGCATAGAGAATTCTCAGTTGCATGTAGTCGGGACCTCTTAGACTTGATGGGCACCTGATATCATGTGAGTAGTCATATTCTGATGGAAATGAAGCTAAGTACCACCATATCCTTTTTGCATATTTTAACTGTGTTAGGGCAAAGTGAATCTTTTTTGTTGAATACTGAGAGATTTTTAGGTGTCTCATTTCATCCTAACATTGAAGGGTGTTGATGTCTCACGTAAAAGAGGACAATTCTCTTTTAGATGAGCAAATTCTATTCTGTTTGTTAAGGATGGGTCCTAGCTTGGACACAACTAAACTCTCCTTACCATTCTTCACTTTCCCTTTTATCTCCCTTCAATTGTCCTTAAATTGACTTAATATGGGCATCATTATGAAAGGCTTGTTTAATACACAATTGACATGCTTTTTACATTAGAAAACAGCAGACCTTGATTTCCTGAGGAAACTGTAGAAGGAAATGTCCTTCAATGATGGCAAGAGGCATTTTGAAGAACTTCCTTGCTCTAAGGGTGTGAAACATTGGAAGGAATTTCTATGTGGACCTCAGGATTCTCCTTCCCTGGAGGTTTCTAAAAGTAGGACAGGGAGCCATCTTTCTAGAAAGCTTGGAATGCAATATCTGCTAGAAGACAGAGAATTGGTTTCAATAACCAGTTAAGGACCTATTTTTTCCCCAGAAGATTCTGCAATATTTCTAAGAATTGTGTGCTGGCATTCTTTTGTCTTCATAAAGTCTTTATGTGCTTCTGAAAATGAAAAGATCTTTTAAGTCAGGAAAGAGAAGGTTTATTAATGGTATTTAAAGGCAAACTTGTCAGTTTCTGACATCATTACACATCATCCACACTTTTTAAAGGTCCTTTGACCAAATAGGACCACCATCAAGGAGTTATGCTTCCAATCCTTGTGGCCAAAGGCCATAATTATTGTTCACAATAAGAAAATCCATTCTTCTCATATATTACAAGAAGGATCACAATCTATGTCTCTCCCATTTATTATCCATATTGTTAAAGCTTAGTGTCCAGATAATTGCAGAAGTCATGATGCCATCCTCAAGTAGATTGAGGAAATGTGAGGAAGAGGAATTAGACTAATCCTGCTTGACCCCAGAGGGCAGAGAAGCTAGAAAGAATAGGTAGAAGTCATAATGAGGCAGATTTTCAACTTGATTTAAGAAAAACATGACAGGAAAGCTCTCCAGAAGTGGAATGGCATGGAGTATATCCCAGAAGTGAGTGACCATTTTGAAGGGATATAGAGGACTCACTCAATCAGAGGAGGATTGGGTCCATTCAACCTATGATAATCTAATTCAATGATTTTTATTAGTATGAAGATACAAAGCATTCAAAAATCATGATGTTTCCATTTGTAATCAACATACTGTGTCACTCACTTTTCACTGCATTCTTTACTAGGGAAAAAAAGGCATCTGCCCAAGAGCCCTTGTAAAAAACAGGAAGGCCATGACTCAATACTCTTGACCCAATATTAGGGGGATAAATGATGTGAGTCTATAAAGCCCTACCATACATATCATCTAACAGAACCCAGTTATTATTATTGCCGTTGCTATTATTATTTTAGCATTAAGTGGTTAAGTGACTTTCCTAGTTCCACACAGCCTATATGTATCAGAGACAAGTCTTAAGCCTGGCTTACTGACTCTAAGGCCAACTCTCCAGAATTGTCTTTCTAATAATTGACAATTGAAGTAGGTCAAAAACTTGGGATGAATAAACCCAGAAATACAGTCACATAATATCAGAGCAACAAGAACACTTAAGGCCTATCCAGTTCAATTTCTCTTTATTCCTGATGAGGTAATTGAACGAGAGAGAGAGAGAGAGAGAGAGAGAGAAAGAAGGGATTTATCAATGATCCCATAAGGGTAGAGTCAGAACAAGGAGCCAAATTTCCAGTGCTTTTTCTATTGTATCATAATGTGTCCTCATAACTAAATACTAGATATATGAATCTGGAAGGGACATTAGAGATCACTGGGTTTAGCTTCCACATTTTTTTTTTAGTTTTTTGCAAGGCAAATGTGGTTAAGTGGCTTGCCCAAGGCCACACAGCTAGGTAATTATTAAATGTTTGAGACCGGATTTGAACCCAGGTACTCCTGACTCCAGGGCCAGTGCTCTATCCACTGCGCAACCTAGCCACCTTCAACTTCCACATTTTAAAGACAAAAAAATAAAGGATCATGGAGGAGAGATGAATTACTCAGTGTCACAATAAGTTTGGGCAAAATGTGGAAGAGAACTCTAGCTTCCTAACTCCCATCCCAGTGTTCTTTCCATTATGTCCACAACAAGGCCTTCTCTGCTTCCCTCACAACATCTACAAGACTCAGGTCAAAAAAGATTGCTTCCAAACAACCTTCAAACTAAATAATCTTAATAGATACAGGACAATATTTTGCTAAATGGGTTAGAGAGATGTAAACAGGATGGGGCTTATCTTCAAGAGTTAATGCCTTTAAGTTTCTCTGAATCTCCATTTTCTTTCTCTCTTCCATTCTTTTTGTTCTATTCCATCAGCTTTCAAAACAAAGGCATTTTATGGCAGAAAAGGAAAGAACGGTGTTCATATTTAATAACTCTCAAATCTCATTCAACATGTGGCTATTGTTAGGTAGATTTAAACTGCAATCACAGAAGTACCGCCTTCTTCCTCAGCAATAATAAAAGCTTTTAATCCAGCTAAAACTATGATAGTTTAAAGGCTGAGATCATCCTGAGGCAAATGGTACCAACTTCACCAGAAATTCTTTGTAAGATTGGGGAGCAAGAAGAGAGAAATTTATCAGACTTTAATTATCTATCTCTTGGTGAAACAGGAAATGAGAGAAGCAGTTTGTTTTTTCAAAGGCACTTGGCCATAGACGAACTTATACTGAGACATTCTAAATTCTTTATCTGAGCCTAGAGTACAGATCTCAAATAAGATGAAAATGGTATAAACAAGGAGAAAATAACAAAACTGGGCAGGGGGGAGGGGGAGAGTAGTTATTATATTGCAAGCCTATTTAAGTGTATAGGGGTATATAATTAATCCCAGGAAAGCATGACCCTGTCAGTCACTTTCTGCTACTTACAAGATTAACCTGACATTCAAGAATTCCATAATCCAATGACAGTCTAATTCCTAATCATTAAAAAATTAATGGTATGGAAATGATAATAATAATTATTGCAACAGTAAAAATTGCTTACATTTATAGAGCATTGTAAATTGGTAGAGCACTTTAGAGAAGACTGATAAAAATAAGACAGGTCCCTCAAGCATCTCACAGTTTAAGTGGGAGCATAAGATTCTAACCTTGTTTCACATGAGTCTCCTAGAAGAACAAACCAGTGCCCTCATTTCCCCAAAAATGCACCTTGATTATTTTCATCTTAGCTAATGCTTTTTTAAAAATCAACATGCCCTTCCCACTTTTCTGTTTGTCTAAGTTCTACCCTTTCAACAATTCAATTCCATGAATATTTTTAAAGACTACTTTAAGTGACTCTGAATTACTACTGATGGTAGGCATTGGGGAACAAAAACAAAACATAAAACAATCCCTTCTCTAAGGGGAGAAGAGGCAGGAAATAAGGACTAACTGAAGTCTCAGAAGAAAAACTCCCTTGCCCATCAAGCCCAACCCTCAGAAATTAGTTTCTCTTTAATTTCTGTAACATTTTTTGTACTATTTGATGCTATCTTTTTTTTTTTTTGGTGTTTGCAAGGCAGTGGGATTACGTGACTTGCCCAAGGTCACACAGCTAGATAATTATTAAGTATCTGAGGTTGGATTTGAATTTAGGCCCCCCTGACCCCAGGGCTGTTGCTCTATCCACTATACCACTTAGCTACCTCCTATTTGATGCTTTCTAGAGTAATATGATTTAGATTTTTGCTGGACAACCAGTCAATCAACAAGTATTCATTACTGTTTCCTATGTATTGGGCATTGTACTAAGTTCTAAAAATACAAAGAAAGGTAAAAGCACAGTCTTGCCCTCAAGGAGCTTACAATCTAATAAGGGAAACAGTATACAAACAATTCTACAAGATGGATTTAGAAGGTTATCTCAGAGGGAAGGATTTACAGTGTTGAGTGTTAGCAAAAGTATGTAGAAGAAAGATTTGAGCTGAATTTTGAAAGGAACCTGGAGGTAAGGATGATTAAGAATGCTTCTCAACTTTTGTCAGAAAGGTGACAGACTAAAGGTAAAGAAAGGCACATACATCTCAGTTAAGACCAATTCATTGTATTAGTAGTACTTACTTGTATTGAATTGCAAAAAATTATTATTCCTCCTTCACAGTTTATAAAATCTAAGAGAAAGCTGTTTTTAAATGAAAAATGTAAAATTGCACAGTGTTAGAGAATTTAGAACTAAAATATGAGATCTCCTGTAATTTCCACAATTAAATATTGTTCTTTTTTTTCAGCATCAGATAGTATTTTTAAAATTGATCATTTATTAGGACACAGAAAATTTGCAAATCCATATTAAAAAGCACAAACACAAAAGATAACCTTCAAAGACCATAACACAAAAAAAAGTAATCAATTCAGGGAGCACAAACAAAAAATACACTTAAATGAAGATTTAATGAAATACTAAATAATGAGTAGGTCAAAGGGAAAAAATTAGAGAAATAGCTAACAACCATCTAAAAACAATAATAATGATAAGAAAACATAAAAATTTCTTAATGCGGCTAAAACAGTCCTGAGAAAAAATTATGTGCCTAAAAATATACTCTAAAATAGAAAAAAGAGAATTAACAAATTGAATATGTAATTAAAAATTAGAAAGTCAACAGATAAATCCAAAGCATCAAAAAGACAGCTTGAAAGTTGGGGGAGAAAGAGATACATTTGAAACTAAAAAGACCATAGAATTGATAACCAAAACTAAAGGCTGGTTCTTTGAAAAGAGCAACAAATTGATGACATATTGATGACATGTTTTAGTAATCCTTTTTAAAATGGAGGAAAACTAAATTCACAACCCCCCCCCCCAAAAAATGGACAATATAAAATCACAACAAACCCAGAAGAAATCAAAAGAATTTTCAAAACCTATTATTCACAGTTATATACCAACAAAACTGAGGTTGTTCTTCTTGACAAAAAAAAACTCCTATATATGCACATTATTTCATATCTTTCTGCTTTCTTCAGCAGATTGTACCCTATAACTTCCCCACTTTTTCATTAATTTTCAATTTCTCCCTGTCTATTGGCTGCTTCCCTGATGTCTACTAAAGTGTCCATGTCCTCCTCTTCCTATAAAAAAAGTCACTTATCTCTCCATTTCTACTACCTGTGTCTTGTTTTCCTTTTTGTGCCTGAACTCTGAGAAGTTCATCTATAACTGGGACCTCCATTTCCTTTCCCTCACTCTTAACTACAGTCTGGCTTCTGACTTCATCATTCAACTGAAATTACCAATGAAATCCAATTCTCACGTTTTTTGACCTCTCTGCAGACTTTGACAGTCACAGTCTTTGACACCCTCTTCTCCTTAATACTTACTTTCCCTCTAGATTTTCATGATATTACTCTCTTATGGTTTTCCTCCTAACTTCTCAGCATCTTTTGTTAGACTCCATCCAGACCATGCCCAGTAATTGTAAGTACCCCCACCCCACCCTGGGCCTTCTCCTCTCCCTCTATCTTATCTCACTTGATGATTTCAATTTATATAGATTAAATTATCATCTCTATACAGATGATTCATAGATCTATCTGTCCAGAACTAACCTCTCTTCTGACCTCCAGTCTCCCATCTGTAACCTTCTATTAGATATCTCAAACTGCCTCAAAGACATCCTGAAATCAATATGTCTAGAACAGAACTCATTATCTTCCCTCCTCCAAAATCACCCTTCAAATAAACTCTTTCCTCTTCCTAACTTCGGTATTATTGTGCAGGCCCCTGTCATACTCCCAGCTACCCATATTTAGAACCATAGTGTCAGTCCAACTTCTCACTTTCTCTCACCCCCATCTAATCAGTTGCCAAATACTGTTGATTGATTATCATAATATCTCTTACATATGCCACCTTCCCTCCTCTGACAGTCACCACACTGGTACAGGTCCTTTTCATCTTATATCTGGACTTGCAATAGCAAGAACTTTCTGGTAGACCTCTGCTTCATCTAGTTCATCTTCTACTCAGTTGTAAAATTGATAAAAGCTTCAAAAAACTCAGGTGAAGCTAACATGCTTCCAGAGCTTTTCCCTACCAAAGATAAATGAAGCCTCTGCTCTGACATTCAAGCTACAGATTCCACCAAGAAAAAGAGAAGATTCAAAGAAGTTTTCAATGGTAGACATCATGAAGTATCTTCAGTGAAGGTCTCTTTCTTTAGGGGAAAGGGGAAGTAAAACCCAGGAGTCGGAAGAGCAAGAAAGTCAGCAGAAGACTTTAAGCCACAATGCATTCAGGTCCTGACAGCTTGACAACCGCAGAGGTCCCAGCAGTTAGAAAGCAAGCCAGCAGTGAGGGTCCCAACCCCAAACAAAGTTTAAACCCTGGGAACACTGGGGCAAAAGACAGGACAGGGTCAGGAACAAACTCAGAACCTGAACAAAAAAGGAGGCAAAAAACCAGCAAAGGCAAGGTCTGGACTGCATAGGCAACATCTTGAGCAACAACAAGCCAGGGATCAGACCTATCTTTTTTGCTCTAGCTAAAAAAAGGGGTAAAAGCTTTGATCTATACTCCCTCTACCCCAGGAGCAGAACTATAACAATAAAGATGAGCAAAAAAGCTAAAAGAGTACTCACTATAGAAAACTATTTTACAGACAAAGATGAAAACAATGCCACATCTGAAGAAGATATCAGTGAAAAATCACTCACAGGGGAAATCTCAAAACAATCTATAAATTGGATTCTAATCCAAAAGCTCCAAAGAGGTTACAAAAGAATTCAAAAACCAAAGATGAGAGGAAGAAGAAAAAAGAAATGAGAGTCATAAAGAAAAATTGATCAGAGAATTCAACACCTTTAAAAAGGAAACACAAAAGATAATTGAAGAAAATAAAGCCCTAAAAATTAGAATTGAACAAATAGAAACCAATGCATCTATGAGATTAAAAGATTCCATCAAACAAAACAAAAAGACTGAAAACATTGAAGAAAATGAAGAGTACCTTTTGGGGAAAACAAATAACCTGGAAAACAGATTCAGAGAGACAATCTTTGAATCATCAGACTACTAGAAAACCTAGATTAAAAAAAAAAAGAACCTGGAAAACATCGTGCAGGAAATTATTAGGGAAAACTGCCCAAATCTGTTGGAACAAGAAAACAATATAACCATTGAAAGAATACACAGAACCACTCCAGAAAGAGACCAGAAGATAAAAACTCCAAGGGCTGTTATAGCCAAATTTCAGAACTCTAAAATAAAGGAAAGCAGAAAAAATAAAACAATTCAAATACAAAGGAAACACAAGACCTGCTATATCAAAGGGCAAAGGACCTGGGATGACAATCCAGAATTTACTCCCTGCAAAATGCAGTTTATACTGTCAGGGAAAAAATTGGATAGTCAACAAAATAGGAGACTTCCAGAATTGCTGATACAAAAACCAGAACTGAACAGAGAATTCAATCAACAAATACATGACTCAAGAGTTGCAAAAACAAGATAAAGAAAAGAGGAAGGAAATACAAAACAAAACAAAACAAATATTTGTCAACACTAAAAGGGAAGATATAATACTGCTTACTCTTGAGAACTTTACTTCTCTTAGGATAATTAAAGGGTAGAATATAATTAAAGAAATTGGACTTAAAGTATATGGGTATAGTTGGATCTTCTCTCCATGGAAGAGGCCCAAGATGAGGAGACTATGTTCAAGACAAGAGGCCCTGATGAAAAGTAGGGGTGGTAACTCTAAACTTAAGTGTCTCATTATCCTTTGACTCACTTTAATTCTGCTGTGCTGACAAAGCTTAGCACTTTATCTGATGAGGGCATCATCAACTGGGCAGTCCTGAATCAGTGTCTCCCATAATTTGCAATCATTTGTAAAGTTCTCAAGTGAGACCTCCAGAGTCTCCCTGTACTTAGAGCCCTTTCAGATTCTTGCAGTTAATTAGATAAGGTTTGACTTAATCCTTGTTTCACTTTACAAGGAGTTAAGTACCCTGGGTGGGGGGAGGGTTAAAATTCGAGAGAAAACAGACCATACTTCATTTAATAAGGGGTTAAATACCCTGGGTTGGTGGGTGGGAGGTAAAGTGTGAGAGAAAATAGGCCTGGGAGGAGGGGTACAAATAGTTCAAGAAATGATTTGGTTTTTTGATGATACTTTGGCTCATGATGAGGATTGTGGATCTTTGGAGGGTACTTGAGAAAGGGCTAAGGTTAAAAACAATTATAATTATAATTTGATATAATTTGAGACAATGCTTCTTATCAAGCAGTCAATCTGTGGTGATACTTTGATAACAATATGAGCTTATCAAGCAATAAAATAATCAAACTGTGATTGTTAATTCCTAATTAATAGTACTTGAGAATAAATGACACCAGGTGAAGAGGCACAAAGATTTGTGATTTTAGAGGGAAAGAAGCAAGAGTTGTCAACACTGAGTAAATTCTTTCCAATAGATTTGGCACAGAGAGGGAATAAGATACATTCCCAGTTGGGTTTAAAAACCTATCCTAATCTACAGGGAAGAGTAGGGATGGGGAAAGGGAAAGATAAGGGAAGAATGGACTGATAAAAGGGAAGATGAAGGTATAAGTGAAAATAAAGTTAAATTTTAAAAGAAAAGAAAAGTTAAAGGGGGAAGGGGGTAAAATTTTGGTGAGGAGGAATAAGAAGAAAGAAAAAGGAAAAATATAAATAAAGATAGCACAGAGGGAAATACAGAATTAGTCATCTTAACTGTAAATGTGAATGGGAAGAACTGTCCCATAAAACAGAAGCTGGATAGCAGAATGGATTAAAAAACAGAATCCTACAATATGTTGTTTACTAGAAACACACATGAAACAGAGATACACAGAGTAAAGGCAAAAAGTTAAAGCAAATATATTATGCTTCAGCTGAAGTAAAAAAAAATATTAGTAAGCAATTTTGATCTCAGATAAGGTAAAAAACAGAAATTGATATCATTAAAAGGGACAAGGAAGGAAACTACATCTTTTTAAAAGGTACCATTGATAATGAAGCTATATCATGACTAAACATATATGCACCTTGTGGTATAGCATCCAAATTCCTAAAGGAAAAACTGAGTGAATTATAAGGAGACATAGATAGCAAAACTTTAAGGATTGGGCACCTCAACCTTTCTCTCTCAGAACTAAAGAAATCTAACCACAAAGTAAACAAGAAGGGAGT
This sequence comes from Macrotis lagotis, assembly GCF_037893015.1. Classification (NCBI taxonomy): domain Eukaryota; kingdom Metazoa; phylum Chordata; class Mammalia; order Peramelemorphia; family Peramelidae; genus Macrotis; species Macrotis lagotis. The sequence goes on from NC_133658.1 coordinate 456,268,961, forward strand.
TAAGAAGTTGAATTAAATCTTAGAAAACTTAGATATGATAGACCTTTGTAGAAAATTTAATGGGGATAGAAAAGAATATACTTTTTTTTCTCAGTAGTACATGGCACCTATGCCAAAAGTGACCATGAACTAGGGCACAAAAACCTTATAATCAAATGCAGAAAGGCAGAAATAATAACTACACACTTCTCAGACCATGATGTAATAAAAATTACATGTGATAAAAGGTCATGGAAAGATAAACCAAAAACTAAGTGGAAATTACAAAACTTTTATCTTAAATGATGGTTGTATCAAACAGCAAATAATAGAAATAATAATTTTGTCTAAAAATGATATTATTATGACATCATACCAAAATTTATGGAATACAGCCAAGGTAGTTTTGAGGGGAAACTTTATATCTCTAAATGCCTATATGAATAAAACAGAGAAAGAGGAGATCAATGCATTGGGCATGCAACTAAAAGAGATAGAAAAAGAAAAAAAAATAAAGATCCCCAATTAAATACCAAGTTAGAAATTCTGAAAATCGAGGGAGAGATTAATAAAGTTGAAAGCAAGAAAATCAATGATTTCATAATAAAACTAAGAGTTGGTTTTATGAAAAAGCCAATAAAATGACAAATCTTTGATTAATCTGATTTTAAATCATCAAATATCAAAAACAAAAAGGGTGAACAAACCACCAATAAGGAGAAAATTAAAGAGAAAATTTGGAGCTACTTTGCCAAAATGTATGTCAATAAATTTGATAACCTGAGCAAAATCAATGAATATTTACAAAAATAGAAACTGCCCAGATTAACAGAAGAGGAAATAAATTACTTAAATAACCCCATTTCAGAAAAAGAAATTGGAGAAGCCATCAATAAATTCCCTAAGAAAAAGTCTCCAGGTTCAGATGGATTTACAAGCGAATTCTACTAAACATTTTTTTTAATCTGGCTAAATTATGGTTTGATATTTTTCAAACATAGGGAGCAATTGTTTCTGCTTCTTCTAAAAATAAATACTAATTTTTAAAGTGGTGAAATTCTCTATTAATCTATCTGTACAAAGTTTTTTTTTCTTTGTAAATAACTTTTTTGCTAGTTTAATTTTCCTGAAGTGGGAATCATTAAGTCTTCTATTTAGTATTTTGTTAATTTTATATTTTTGTTAAGTCAACAATCATTAAATGCCTGTTATGGTCATAAATAGGTAAATAAATACCTATTTAGTGCAATAAGTATTGAACTAATACTGATGATACAAAGACAAAAAAAATTCCTGTTCTCAAGGAGCACATGTGTCTAATGAAAATGAATATATAGGGGCGGCTAGGTGGTGGAGTGGATAAAGCACTGGCCCTGGAGTCAGGAGTACCTGGGTTCAAATCCTGTCTCAGAAACTTAATAATTACCTAGCTGTGTGGCCTTGGGCAAGCCACTTAACCCCAGTTGCCTTGCAAAAACCTAAAGAAAAAAAAGAAAATGAATAAATACAGAAAAGGCATTCAGGATAAATAAGAAATAATTTTTGAAGGAAGGCACAAGGGTTGAGGATCAGGAAATTCTTGAAAAAGTTATGAAGCTCTCTAGGTGAGAGCTAGGAGACAGAGCTGAGAAGGAAGAGCATGCCAGGTATGAAGGAGCTGGTAAGCTTTATCATATTAGGAAGGGGCTAGTTTATGAAGGACTTCAAATCTATGGAGAATATTTTCTTTTTGATACTGAAGGTAATGGAGAACCATCAGAGTTTGTTGAATTGAAGGTGACATGATCAGACCTGAGTCATTTAAAAAAAAAATTTATTGATATTTTATTTTTCCAAATATGTTATGAAAGATTTTTCAACATTCTTCCATATGCACATGTATATGTATATGTATGTATATGTATACGTATACGTATGTGTATATGTACATGTACATGTATTTGTATGTATATGCATACGCATATTCGTATGTATATGTATGTATATGCCCATGCACACGCACATGTATGTGTATGTGCATATGTATATGTACATGTATATGTATTTTTATGTATATGCATATGCATATTCATATTCGTATGTATATGTATGTATATGCACATGCACATGTGTGTATATGTATATGTATATGTATATGTATATGTATATGTATATGTATATATAATTTCCTTCCACCCTCCCATCCCACTCCCCTCCCATTAGCAGTGAACAATCAGGTTAACATTGTACATACATACTTTTGACAAACATGTTTATAGGTTATTCATTTTTGGTATGAAGAATTAGAATTAAGAGAAAGATACATGAGTTAATTTTTATAAAGTATTCATCAGGTTTTGAAGGGTTTTGTTTTGTTTTGTTTTTTTTGGTTTGGTTTGATTTTGGTTTTCTTTCTCTTGATGGGGCTAACATTGTCCACAGCCAGTCTAATACAGTTGTCTTAGTTCTCTGAACTTCTGAGAGGATCTGTTTCCATCAAGACTGATCAACTCACAATGTTGTTAATGTGTACATTGTTCTCTTGGCTTTGCTCCCATCACTCAGCATCAGATCTTGTAACTCATTCCATGGTTCTCTAGAGTCTAATCATTTATGTTTTCTTATAGAATAAGAATATTCCATAGTATTCATGTACCATGACCTTCTTAGTCATTCCCCAATTGATGGATGTCTCCTCAATTTCCAATTCTTTGCCACTACATAAAGAGCTACTATGAATATTTTGGAACATGTGGGACTTTTCGCACTTTTTATGATTTCTTCTGGATATAGGAATTGGAATTGCTGGGTCAAATAAAATGAACATTTTTAGTGCTCTTGGGCACAGTTCTGCATTGTTCTCCAGAATGGTTGGATCAGTTTGCAACTTTACGAGCAAATGCATCAATATACCAGTCCTTCCACAACCTCTCCAACATTGATCCTTTTCCCTTTTTCTCATCTTAGTCAGTCTGTTAGGTGTGAGGTGATACCATGTCATTGTTTTAATTTGCATTTATCTAATCAATAATGATTTGGAGCACTTTTTCATATGATTATATATAACTTTAATTTCTTCATTTGAAAATTATCTAGTCATATCCTTTGACCATTTATCAATTGGGGAATGACTTGTAGCCTTATAAATTTGATGCAATTCTCTATATATTTTAGAAATGAGATCTTTATCAGAACTCCTAGTTGTAAAGATTGTTTCCCAGCTTTCTGCTTTCCTTTTAATTTTCCTTCTAATTTTGATTTTTTAATGTAAAACTTTTTAATTTTATGTAGTCAAAATCATTCATTTTGCAGTTTATAATGTACTCTAATTCTTGTTTGATCATAAATTTGTCACCTCTTCATAAATCTGGTTATAGATAGAGTGTTTCTCAGTCTATTAATTTATCCATGGTATTGCCCTTTATGTCTAAATTCTGTACCCATTTTGACCTTATTTTGATATAGGGTGGGAAATTACTTTCATTAATTCTTTCTTTTTTTTTAGGTTTTTGCAAGGCAAATAGGGTTAAAAAACCTAAAAAAAAAAAGAAATTACTTTCATTAAGGCAAATGGGGTTAAGTGGCTTGCCCAAGGCCACACAGCTTATTAAGTGTCTGAGACAGGATTTGAACCCAGGTACTCCTGACTCCAGGGCTGGTGCTTTATCCACTACACCACCTAGCCGCCCCAATGAAAGTAATTTCCTAGGCAGAAATTAGATTTAGATAAGCATATTACATCCCATATGGATCAAGACTAGACTTTTTGACTTAACTATTACAGACAACTCTCTCAATGAAGAAGCACCCCCTCCTAATATAGGTCAAGAGCTTCTATGCAACTTATATTCTTAAAGCATTAGCCTAGAGCACTGAGAGTTAAGTGACTTGCCCAGGGTCATATAGCTATTTTGTGTCAACCTTAATTTTTGCCTTACTGTTTTCTAATTTTCCCAATAATTTTTGTCACAGAGTGAGTTCTTATCCTAGAAGCTGGTGTCTTTGAGTTTGTCAAACAGTAGATTGCTGTAGTCATTTACTGCAATTTCTTTTGAACCTATCCCAATCCACTGATCCATTACTTTATTTCTTAATCAGTACCAGGCAGTTTTAATGACTGCAGCTTTTTGCCTGCTCAAAAAATAACATAGGGGGCATAAGAAATGGGAGGGGGAATTTATTACAGTTGCATCAAAAATGTCTCAAATCATTGATAATAAGAGAAATATAAATAAAAACAATCAGATCCTTCACTTCAAATCTCCAAAGTAATCAAAAATGGGAGAAGATGAAAATAGGGATTATGGCTGGAAAAATTGTGAATTGATCCATGTTGGAAAGCAATTTGAAATTGTACAAAAAAAGTTTTTAAAATATCTATACCCTTTGATCAAGAGATCCTACTGCTAGTCATATATCCCAACGAAATCAATGACCAAGAAAAGTCTCAACAAAACATTTACAAATACACTTTTTGTGCTACTAAAGCAAAGAACTGGAAACAAAACAGATGCCTATCAATTTGGTAATGGATAAACAAATTATAGTACATAAGTTTAGTTGAATCTTGTGCTTTAAGAAATAGTAAACATGATAACAATTTATGCATGGAAACATGGAAAGACTTAAATGAACTGATGAAAAGTAAAGTGAATGGAACCAGGAAAATAATAAATACAATGACTACAAAATGACAATTAAAATTAAAAGGAAAATACAATAATCAAGCTAGGCCTAAAGAAGAGATTTTTTAAAAAAATAAAAAAATTCTTTTTACTTTATTGAAGAGATGGGGATAATGAGTTATAAACAGATGTAGACAATAGTAAATAGTTTTAGAAATTCATTAATTTTGCTGCATTTTTTTCCATCTTTTTTTTTCTTTATTATAAGAGATGATTCTTGGGAGGTGTTTTGGATCAGGGTATTACAGGAAATGTAGATGATAAAAACAAAAAACTGAAAATGCATCTGAGTCCCTTAATTCTATGATGAGAGAATCTCAGAGTGGGGGAAAAAACTTGCAAAGCCACAAGTACTTCCAAGAGGGGATGAGAAACATAAAGCAAGAGACAAAAATGAAATGAAATGAAAAATAAAATTAAAATTCAGGAGACAAAAAAAAGAACAAATGGTATAGAAACAGGAAACGGAAAGTCTTTCTCAAATATTGGACACCCTGAAAAATAGGATGGAGCAGAAGGAATAAGACAATAAATATTTAGGAATGTTATATTACAGCAATATTATAACAGTCAAAATATCTAAAAAAGAAAGATAATATAATTTTATCTATTACTGGTCTGGAAAACAGAAGAGATAGTTTAAGAATCACTGAACTCCCTGAAAAATCATGATGAAATAAAAAATAAAACAAACAAACAAGCACATCCTGGAACTATAGTACAAGAAATCATTAAAGAATGCTTCCTTGCTCTTATTAGAATGAGAGGGCAAAGTGAAAATAGAAAAGATGAGTCAGAAAATAAACAGATATGTAATAGTGAGAGATTCCAAGTCAAGGAAAAAATTGATGCAAGTAGCCATAAAGTAAGGGTTTAAGTACAAAGAACCACAGTCAAGGTTACACAAGACTTGGAAGCAAATATTAAAAAGAAGAGAAAATCTTGGAATGCAAATCTTTGGATAGTCTAAAAGGTAAAACATAAAGGTTTAAAATCAAAAGTAGCTTGCCTTGGAAATCTGAGTATAATCCTACAGTGGGAAAAAAAATAAATATTTATTAGAATGGAGAACTTTCAAACATTTCTAATGAAACAAGCTAAGCAAAAGCTTTGAAATGAAAACAAGCGTTAAGGGAAAAGCAGAAAGGCATTTGAGCAATTAGAAGAGACAAATGATGATAAAGTGCTCACAATTCTAAAGAGTAGAAAGAGACAAAAGCACATTCTAAATCTTAATGGCTTCAAGGGTCACAGAAGGAGTTAAATAAGGATATAGCATAGTTTTGTTAAGTTTTATTGGTTATAAAAGAGGAGGAAAAGGGGCAAAAATAAATACATGAGATTAAATGAGGAAAGAAAGGAGAAACAGTACTTGGGATACATTGAGTAAACAAGAAAAAGGCATGTAAACAAGGAGGAGGAGGCGGGAGGTGTGAGCATCACAAGCCCTCACTCTACTATTAACTAGATAAAGGACTGAACACATATTGAAGTGTGTGCTCACACTTATTATACAATCCATACATACATACATACATACACATACATACATGCATACATACAATAATTTGGTATAGGATATATTAAATTTAAAAGGAATATAGAAAGGAGTGAAATAAGTCAGAGAGTAGATTTAGGAAAGGAATAATCATGAGTCAAAAAAGCTTCAACATCAAAGGGCTGATCATAAAGGGTGATTTTTTTAAAAAGAAAAAAAATTTGAAAATCAGAAATTGGATCTAGACTGAAGAAGAAAAGGGAGGCAAAGGAGTTAGAACAAACCATTTCATTATGTGCTTATCAAATACGTTCTTTCTCATTAGTACCTTCTTTGCAAACAAACAGAAAGTTAAGAGGCAAAGAGGGAAATTAAAGGAGAATAGGATAAAGGGAAATAATTAACAGTCATAACAATGAACACAAGCAACTGAACACACTAATAAAATGGAAAAAGGTAGCAGACTGGATTAGAAAGCAAAATCTAATAACATATTGTTTACAACACATATATTAAAACATTAAAGATTTACACAGCCAAAATGAGAGCCTGGAGCAGAATCTATTGAGCTTCAAATTAAAAAAATAGGAATATTAATTATGATCTCAGACAAAGCAAGAGTAAAAACTGTTAAATGGAACTACATTTTGCTAAAATCATAATTGAAATAATATTAATAATTAATTTATATTCACTGAATGACAGCATCTAAATAAGGAAAAATTAATTGAGAAAATTAATTGAGAAAATGTATACTGAAAGTATAATACCTGGAGATCTCAATAGGTCCCCTTTTATACTTATAAATAACAAAAAAAATATAAAAAAAGAAGTAAATGAGCCAAATAAAATTTTAGAAAAGTTATATGTGATTGATTTTGATGATTTTTTATTATAATTTAAAGAGCATAAAACCTTTTCAAAAATGATCAAGTGCTTTGGCACAAATATTTTGCAAACAAAAGCTGATAAGTTAAAAATGTTAAATATATCCTTTATCACATTCCAACAAAATTATAATATGCAAAAGGTCTCTTAAGAAAGAATTTAAATTTAAATGGAGAGTAAATCTATTCTATAGAAATAGTGAGTCAAAGAACAAATCACAGAAATGATAAATAATTTTAATAAATAAAATGGCAGCAATTAAACATCATACCAAAACTTTAAGCATGTAGTCATAGTACTTATTAGGGGAAACTTTATATCTGTAAACACTTCTATGAATAGAAACAGAACACTTCCTTGAGAGAAAAAAAAAGCTCAAATAATTGATCATGCAACTAAGATGGAACAGAAGCACACTTTTTTTAAAAAAAGTCAAATAAACACAAAAATAGAAATTCCAGAAATAAAAGGAGACACTTGAAAAATCTATTGATGTCTTAAATAAAATTAATAACTTTGCTAATTAAATAGATAAGCCATTACCTAATCCAATATAAAAAGGAAAGCAAAATCAAACTGTCAATATAAAAAAATTAAAATAAAGTTTGCCCACTTAAACTCCAGCAAAATGATTTAAATGAAATAAATGAATATTTATAAAAATAATAAATGCATAGAGTACTCAAATAAGAAATAGATAATTTAAATAGCCTAATATCAATTTTTTTAAAATGAACAATCTGGAATTTCCACAGTAGTGAAGGTGGAAGAAGGAAGAATTATAATGATTTCAAATGAATTCTATCAAACTTAAAAAATAATCAATTCCTATTTTATATAAATTAGCAAAAATAGGGAAAGATAGGCTCTTATCAAATTTCTTTCACTTTCATAAATGTTAATTTACTATTTAAACCAGGGAGTTAGAAACCAAAAGAGGGGGAGAAAAGCTAAAGGCTCAGAGATATCTCTAAGTATCAATGAAAAAATACTAAATAAAATATTATCAAAGAAGGTACAATAAAGAATTAAAAAGGTTATGTGCGATGAACAAGTTGAACTCATAACTGGAATTAAGGGCTCAATCAACATCCAGCAAACTATAAACATAAAAGACCAAACTGATGTAAAAAAATAAGAAAAAAAAATCTGGAAAGCACAGGAATAAATTAACCTTTTTTTAATGTTTCTTTCTCTCCCTGTTTTTTTCTCTTTATTTCCTTCCTTTTTTCTTCTTTCATATTTCCTATTTTCTTTCTTTCTTGTCTCTCTCTCTCTCTCTCTCTCTCTCTCTCTCTCTCTCTCTCTCTCTCTCTCATACACACACACACACACACACACACACACACACACATTCACACAGAGTAAGTTCAAGTCATTGTGCTTTATCTATTACAAAAATTAAATTCCTGATACTCATACCTCTTACTATATAAAGTTGTGGAGGAAAAGGTACTTTGTAAACAAAGTACCATAGAAATATGAGTTATTATTTTTATTGGTTCTGACTAACAACAATTGGGCAAGTCAGTTGGAATTTCAGTTTCTTCATGTGTAAAATGAAAACTTGCCATGGGTAACTCACAAACCCTTTGTTCAGATCAAATATAATGCAGCGGGTGCAAGTTCTACTATAAAAAAAATGTTATATGGGTCTGAAGATTTGGCTTCCTCAGTACCCTGTCCCCCGAATCCCATCCAGTCAGCAGCAAGAGTACTTACTGACCATTGCAAGATTAGCCTTGATCTAGGAACCAATACACAAGTTCATCACTTCTGACAAACCTAGGTTTCCAAGACCAACCCCAGTCCATCCCATCTTTGTTCATCCACCTGGTAATGAACCTGTAACCACTTGAGCTCTAACGAATCAATGTCGCACCCAAGGAAAGTAGCATGTTTTCAGTGGAGTACATATTTGAAGTCTCTGGAATTTTTGTTGTTTATTCATTTTCAGTTTATCTGACTCTTCATGAATCTTTTTGATTATTTGTCTGATACTAAATTTCAGGTATGAGTCCAACTTCATTACCACATATAATGTGACCCCTTTTTAGGGTTTCTTGGCAACTATGCTAGACTGGTTTGCCATTTCCTTCTCCACTTCATTTTACAGGTAGAAAAAAAAAACTGAGGCAAACTTAAGTGACTTGCCCTGCTAGTAGGTATCTGAGGCTAGATTTGAACTCAGGTTCACTGTGCCACCTAGCTGCCCTCTACCTCTGGATTGATGTTTGTCTTCATTCTAGAAGAAAATGACATCAGGGAGGTGATGTCATAACAAACATATGAACTGGATTTGAGTGAGGGGGTACTGTTCTTAGTCACCAGCCACATTTTCCTCTTTAGAGCCATCTGGGTCCAGGGTCCATGATTCAAGATGACTGGAAATGCGATTGTGTGGGTACTCTATCCACTGTGCCACCTAGCTTATCCTATCTCTGGATTAGACCAATAATATCTAAATTGCCTTTCAGTTTTAAATCTATGATCCAATGAGCCTATGACTTAAAGTACTGCCAGGTTCCTCAACATTAAAACTCTATTGCACTGCCTTAGTTTGGGTGGATCTCAGTGCCACCAGACAGGCAGACTCTCCACAGTGAAGAGTAGGTTCATGGGTCTAGTTGCATGTGTCTTCCTGAACACAAACCATTGATTACCTCTCACCAGCTCTCTGCTGAAGGTTTAACACTGGCTGAAAAGCTAAAAAGAAACTGTGTTTTTACTTGATCTGGAAGTAGGTCTAGACTCAGGTGCCCTAAATTTTAATTTTTACTTGCTGTCCAATAGAGGCAGCTAGGTGGAAGAAGGGATAAAGTGTAAAGTGTTAAACTGGACTCATAAAGACCTGAGTTCAAATCCTACCCGAGGCACTGTGTTACTCTGGGCAAATCCCTTAACTTCTGGCTGACCCAGTTTTCTTGCTTATTAAAAAAAGAAAGCCTACTTCTTATGGTTGTTGTGAGGATCAAATAAGATAATAATTGTGAATCCTTTAGTCTAGGGCCTGACCCATACATAATAAGTGCTATATGTTTTAACTATTATTATTGTTATTGTTAATCAGCTGAATGATCTAAAGCAAACCACCTCAGATTTATTTAATTTTTTTTTTAGGTTTTTGCAAGGCAGTGGGGTTAAGTGGCTTGCTCAAGGCCACACAACTAGGCAATTATTAAGTGTCTGAGACCGGATTTGAACTCAGTTACTTCTGACTCCAGGGCCAGTGTTCTATCCATTGCACCACCTAGCTGCCCCAGATTTATTAATTATTAAATAAACCAATTGAATAATTTTATCTCTATAGTCGTTTACAGCATTAGCTCCTATAAGGTTGTAGCTCTACTGGACACAGAAAATATTCATATTTTATGAGTTTTCCAAGGCAGACATGGGTCGGACCTCAGTTGTCATATTTCCCTTTCTTGGGTCTCCTGATTTCTTCTTTCCAGATTCATATCAGAAAAGAACTGAGATGAACCTGTAGGTGCTGTGAATAGAGCACCACACCTAGAGTAAGGAAGACATGAGTGCAAATCTAGCCCCAGAAACTTACTAGCTGTGTGTGTGTGAACCTGGGCAAGTCCCTTAATCCTATTTAACCTCAATTTCCTCATCTGTAGCTTTGCCAAGAAAACCTAAAGTGGGATCAAGAAGAGTTGGACATGACTGAACAAGAATAACAAAATGAACATGTGTATTCATATGAAACCTTACAGCTGGTTACCATTTATTTAAGCTAAGATGCCCATACTGAAAAAAATTTAAATTCTGCAGTGCAGATAAGAAACTCCTCAAATGAGAATCCACTTATCCGCACCCCACCCCTTAATCTTTGGGAAGGAGACTTTTCTTATTATTTGGTTAATTGCCATAGCCATTTGCCATTGCATTAAATAAGCATCATCTGATTCCTTCACCAATACTTCGAGACAATCACAAAATAGTCTTTGTTCTCTCCTAAACAAGGGATCAACATTTTTTCTTTCTGCCAGAGATGTTTCTTTTCATGTCTGTGTCCCCACTTCACAGTTCTCTCTGGGCTGGAAGTGAGCCTTTAGTAACGCTATTTAGACAGCGGCTCTGACTACTCCATAAGGTCCACTGGCAGGAATGTAAATACTGCATTGCTCTTCAAAGTACCATGTCAATGAGATTCATATGGTCTCAGTCAGCTTCATGGCATGGGGTCCACACTGTCTCAATCAGGGTCCTCTTTCTAATCACTTCCATAGAGTGTGTTTAAAGTAAATTGATGTTCCTGATTCCAGCTATATTGGGATCTTAGGAAGAAAACAAGCACTCATTGAGAACCTACTGAATACACAGGAAAGGATGTTGCCAGAGGGTTGGATTTGCAGTTGAGATTTGAGGTCAATCCTCTCTATCTGTCGAACTACTCATATGATTTTTAGTAAAGCACTTAACCTCTTTCAACCTCGGTTTCCTCATGTGTAAAATAAGGTGAGGATACTATACTACTTGGAAGATCACTTATAATTCTAAATCTATGATATAATCCTACTTCCCACCTATCCTATTTCCCACTTCTTGGTCAAACTGAAAATTTTCTCATGTCCTCTACTCATTAAGTCCATAGTCAGAAAATATCTAAAATTATTTTCCCTTAAATATTTGGAAAATCCTTAAATATTAACAAAAAGAATATGAATCTTAAACTCAGTTACATGGTGATGGGATACATAAGGGTAAATCAATTGCAATGTAGATAAAGAGAGAAGCAAGAGCATCTTGGAATAAGGGGAAGAGTATTTCAAGACTTGATTCAATAAATATTACAACTCCGATTCAAGTCCTCACATTTCTTTGATGAGAATATTTTCTATGTTACAGTCAATGTTTAGCCCTGCAAATACAGGTCAAAAAATGTACCTTATTGATTTCATTCTGATGACCAGCAGAGATGTCTAGCTTATCAGGTGAGCTATCCCAAGAGGAACTGAAAAGACATTAATTACCAGCTTCTAGCAACAATAGCTTTGGAGTTACTCCTGCTCTGCACATTGCACTTAACCATACCTGCTTACCTTTGAATAATTGTAGCCATCAGTGAATACCACCTACCTCTGAGCAGAGGGGTGACAGCCTACAGGTGGAGAATGAGATACACGTTTTCAGAGACAGAATGATATTTTGTTTGTACTTGACTATAATTATATTTGGCAAGGGAAGGTTCTAGTTGGGAAGCCAAAGTCTTTGGGAAATGAAAGCAATGTTGAAAAAAAAAGAATACCTTAAAAAAATTTAAAGATAATCTTCTGCACATAGTATTAAAATTAATTGCTCTACTTGAACTCAATGGATGAAAAATGAAAGCCACCACAATTAATAATGTATTATAACAAAAGCAAAAGACAAAAAAAAAGTTGTTCTATATTTTTTAACCTCTAAGGTACTAGGACACTCCCTGTATAGTGTTTCATATAGGTTTCTGAGCCATTCAAAAGAATGATAAATAAAGTATTATCTAGTTGTCTGAGAGTCACTAATGCTGAGTGTAGAAGAAAGAAGTTATACTTGGCGTCAAGACCTGGGTTTGAATCACATCTATAATACTGAATAAATCACACAAGTTCTCTGAGTTTCTGTTCCCTCACCTGGAAAATGGAGATAGTTTGTTCCTACCTCTCAGTACTATTATAAGTCTCAAATGAAATAAGGCATGTGAAATGCTTTTCACACTTTAAAGCATAAATACAAATGTTAGCCATTATCTTTGTTAGGAAGGAAGGGTCTCATTTCTTGCTTTTTTTCCCTTAGAAGTTGTTTATAAGAAATTAGCCCTGGGGGAAAAAAGAGAGTTATAGAGCACAGATTTCCAACTGGAAGGGACTTTGGAGTTCACCTAATACAACCACCTCCCTTTATAGGTGAAGAAACTGAGGCTCAAAGAGGATAAGCAATAAAAAGCAAAGCTGGAACTTGAACATAGGTTCTCTGAACCCAAATGCACCATTTTTCCATTGTAGCAATGAGAAGACTGAAATATCCTCCATCAAGGATAATACTGGGTATTTACTAAAGATAAGAAGGCTGGCTAGCTGGGATTTCTGATTATTGAACAAACTGCAGAAAGCACTGAACATATCAACAATCAAAATGTTCTTACTCTTCCTCGCTGGAGAAAAAAGACTGATTTCCTCCATAAGTAGGATATTCAAGATGTGCAAAAGCTTTTCCTTAGTAGGCACTTTCTTTAAAGAACTATTTGCAAATTCTAATAGTGTGAAAATTTTCTATTTCTTTCCACCAGAGGGCATTTCTCTCATTGAAAATAAATGACAGACCATTTTGAAAACACTTGGTTGTCTTATCAGCCTCAAAAAGAACTGAAATCATTCAGAAATGCATTTTCTTTTTTTAAAAAATCAATTTTTTTTCTGTTAAATTGCAGCAAATAAACTATTTTTATATCTAATAAAACTTTAGTTTAGAACATATTTAATCAAGATAGGTTCAATTCAATTCAGTTAAATTCAACATGCAATAATGTCTTCAGCCGTGTGCTTGATATTGAAGCAAGATACAAGAAATTTAGTCAGCAAGCATTTATTTAATGCCTACCATCAAGTGCTGGGTGAGGTGTTGGAAATACAGTGACAATAATTAAATAGACCCTGCCCTCAGGCAGCTTCCATTCTATACAGTGAGATACATGTGACATGAAAGGGGGAAAATGCAGTCCTTCCCTGAAATTTACTTACTTAAGAATAGAAGCAAGTTATATACACAAAAGTTAACTAACCATAAAATATTCTATATTGGGGCTTTTGTAATATTCCAGGATCATCTAATATGGAAGTGACCTGAAAGGTTTACTTGGGTATGTCTGTATATACTAAAATGGAGGTACTCTGGGTGTAGCCTCCTTTGGTTGACTGTGAAGCTGGAAAATGTTTCTTTAAAGTTGGTAAGACTGAACCGGGTCACTTTTGCTGCCTCTTTTTTGGCTTATAATCTTTCTTATTGGGTCTAGAGGACACAGTTCACCCACTGCACTGGTGTCATGAACTGACACCTTCCTCTGCCCCTTTTCCCTAGCTCTGAGAAATGAACCTAAGGGTGTTTGTTCCTCTGTGTCATTTGTCATCCTTAGTTTCATGTGCAGACCAGTATCCTAGACTGGGGAGTTCAAACTAAGGTAAACCTGTTCCAAGTGGGATAGAGTTGTCATCCAGTATAGCATGATTGGTTCCTGTATAGCAAAATTCCAGTTTCAATTCCATACCATGCCTAGGGCTCAAATCCCAGGCACTCTGGCTTTTTAGGACTTCCTTGCTAAGAGAGCTGGCTGGTTGTGATCTTCACTCTCTCCAGGCTAAAGAGTGTAGGAGACAAAAAGAGCCTCCATTTTAGGAGTTCTGGGCACCTCCATGTTAGATAATTTAAGTATGCTCCAAAAGTCCCTCTAAGATTGTATAGGTTGATAATCTAGATTGACTGCTTACAAGCAATGGCAAGATATTAGAGAATATCCTAGACAAATGTAATATTCCTGGATTCACTCCATATAGCATGAGTCCAAAGGTCTCACCCTATTTCCTTTCCCACTATTTGGACATCTGTTTTTCTACCATAAGATTTTGAGCCCAGTTCACTACAAAAATACAAAAGATACAAGACTGATTAAGCAAGAAATTCCAGAGTGCAGGTAGCAGGCGGGTCAAGAATGCCAACTGTGCAAAGGCACTGTGCAAAGGCATCCACAAACATGTGACATCCAGACACTCAAAGGAAAGCTTAGGTGAACTGACATTAAGGGTGTGCCTGAAGTTGACAGTGCTTAAAAGTGCATATTAATGTTGACAGTGCTTAAATTGCATATTAATAGGAAACAGGTATATAAAATGGACAATAGATGATGTGCCTACACAATTTTTCAAAGAACACAATTCTAAAAGTGGGTCGGGAGTCTAAATATTGCAACATATCAAAGCTCTATGAGTACTTCCCTCCACCAACACAGATCCCAAGTCTTTCAGGTCTTAGAGCAAAAGTCCTGGGCCAGGAGGAAGGAAGACCCAAATTCAAATCCTACCTCAGACATTTACAAGCTGTGTCACAATCACAACCTCTGCCTGCCTATGTTTCTTCACATACAAAAGGAGATTAATATATCTCCTGGAGTTGTTGTGAAGATCAAACATATTTATAAAAGTGCTCTGAAAATCTAAAGGTCCTAGCTAGTGCTGCTGCTGCTGCTTCCCCTCCTTCTCCTACTCCCACCCCCTCCAACCCCCCAATTACCATCATTACCACTACTAGTTCTGAAACTTCTACTCCTACAACAACTAACACTAGTACTACTACCACTAACACCACCTCCACCAATAGTAGTAGTACTTTGTGTCACAGATCCCTTTGGCAGTCTAGTGAAGCTTATGTATCTCAGAATAATGGTGCGGCTTATTTAAATAGAATAATTAAAGGAAATACTATGTTTCAGATAGAGATTTGAATTTTTCCCCATCCAAGTTTGTGGATTCCCTGAAATCCTCTAGATTCCTTGAAGGTCTGCCTTAGTAGAAGATTTCATCCATTTCTAAGGGCAAAACAGTTTGCTGATCAAGCACCTAATCATTAAACTCCCCAAACTTAATTGGGCTGCTCCTAGAACAATTGACACATCAGCCATTATCAGACCCATTTTTGAAGACTTCTCAATATGGTAGAACCTTCCAGAGTTTTCCTTCTACTGTTCTAGCTTTCCAGAACCCAGGGTCACGTCTAGGCAGATCGATTAACTTCTCTAAATCTCAGGTTCCTAGGATATAAAAGGAAGAACAATCATGTTTTTTAAAGATTTTATTTATTTTTGAGTTTTACAATTTTTCCCCTAATCTTACTTCCCTCCCCCCACCCCACACAGAAGGCAATTTGTCAGTTTTTACATTGTTTCAATGGTATATATTGATCCAAACTGAATGTGATGACAGAGAAATCATATCTTTAAGGAAGAAACATAAAGTATAAGAGATAGCAACACCAGACAATAAGGCATCAGTTTTTAAAAAGTAAGAACAATCATGTTTGCGCTGTTCACATCACAGGATTGTTATGAGGAAAGCAATTCAAAAATGTCTGCCTCAAAACTTTATAACTGTGAGAACCATTCTTAATCAACAGAGAATTTCTTCAATGGAAGTGATCCCAACAACATGAATATATTTTTCTTAGACTTCTAGTATTTGGAAATTACTAAATTAACCAATCAAAGTTAATCAAAACCACTGAATTAATCAATTATTAAGTTCCTACTATATGCCAATCACTGTACCGGGGGCTAGGGTAACAAAGAGAAATCAAGCAATCTTTATCTACAAGAAAAACTCCATTCCAACATTATCAGATAACTTCATTCCAACAGGAGAGACATAAGGACATACTGTGCCCTCCTCCATTAAAAAAAGCGGAGAGATATTGGATTAGAAATCTGGAAAAAAATATTTGCAGGCAGACAATATGTAAATATGTTTTTTATGTCTATGCTTATTTGTTACAAGGGAAAACTTTTTGTTTTCTTTTTTAGGGGGCAGAGTTGGGGAAAATAGAGGGTGGAAGTTAGTTGCACTAAAAAAAAGAAAGTAGTTGTTATATATTTACACATATATGTATACATATATATATATATATATATATATATATATATATAGCTAGCATTCATATAACACTTTAAGATTTACAAAGTATTTACAAATATTTCATTTTAACTTCACAATAATCCTGAAAAGTACATGTTATTATTATCCCCATTTTACAGATTAAGAAACAGCTCAATGACTTCAGGTTAGGGGCATTTGAGGGTCACATTTGAACTCAGATCTTCCTGACTCTAGACCAAATGTTTTATTTACTGTGCTATTCACTATTTTCATGAATTCCTAACTTATAGGAATCAATTTAAGAAGACAAACAGAAAAGAAGTAAATTCAAAAGGGTATCCTAGACAAACAGGGCAGTCAGTATTGGAACTACCATGTCAAATTTTAATTTTACAAAAACCAACTAAAACAATTAAGCTACAACTAGGCCTCCTAAGCAAGTTACCCTCCAATACAAAAATGTTGGGGGTGAATGGGGATGAGGAGAGATATGAATAATCATTTACATATAAATTCATTTTTCTTTCCGGAGATTTATCCTGAATTGAAGCATCTGACATCACTTAATGGAAAAGAGAATAGTTCTTGTGAGGAAAACAAAAGGAAAATAGCATAGCTCTTTTATTTTGTGATCTGAGATTTATCTGGTTGGATTAGCCATGGTATAAGCATGCTCACAGTCTGACTCAGATTATATTGGCAGTTGTCAGTGCATACTAGAGAATTTGTAGTTTCCATATCTTCAAGTTATTGCCGAATACATAGAATTTCATAGTGTACTCTTCTCAAGCAAGTGAATGTTCAAGTATTGAAAATAAGAGAATTTTGTTTTTCTTGGGAAGAGGAAATAATTGTAAAAATCGTTGTGGCAAATTCTTCTGAAAGAATTTATTCTGATGCATTTTTTAAAAAATTTAGTGATCTTAAATTAGATACATAGCCTTCTCTCCCAAGAAGTTGTGAGATGTGATTTCTGTGAGTTCAGATTTAATAATACTAAGGAAAAAAAAATCACTGGGCCATTTCCTTATCTCTAAAATAGTGGGATAATCAGGTACCCTTCCTCATGTAAATAGTATCAGAGAAATCCTATGAAAATTCCTAAGATTCTCTAAGTTGAAAAAAAGACATGAATTTGATTGTTACAAGAGATTCTTCTCCCTCCTCCTTTTCCTTTCCTAATAGACAACAAATCCAATTCCCCAAATTATAATTGCTGGGGACTCCAACATCTTACAGGAAAAAAAATGTCTTACTAGTGAAAAAACTATAATGCTAACATCACCTCATAGTTTCAACCTTTGATAAGCCAGGAGCCAAATATTGCTAAAGCCCACTTGCAAAAAAATTTCCCCCATGGATCAGAGGCTAATCTCTTGCCTGTACAAGAAGCAACATTCCCACTTAAACTGCTTTTCCATATACCACCTTGACTTTTCCCTTGCCTCTGGAATATGTTATCTCAGTCAAGGGAAAGTAAAACAAATGAACTTGGAGCAGCTGTGGACAGAGACTCCAAGGGTTACCATACGATTTTAGCCTTGCCTAATTCCAGACAAAGTAATTTCCTATCCAGTTATAGAGCAAGGCTGAAAATCGAGTTGCCTCTTAAAGTTACCAGGAGAGAATAAGAACCCCTGCCTGCTTCAGCGACTGTCAAAAATTATTGCTAATAAAATACTTTGTCTCTTTTTCTTTATTTATTTTTCCTTCCCTTATTTCTTTTTATCTCTTCCTTTTTCATTTCCATTATTTTTCTTTCTCTGTTCCTTTTTGCCTTATTTCCTTCCTTCCTTCCTTCCTTCCTTCCTTCCTTCCTTCCTTCCTTCCTTCCTTCCTTCCTTCCTTCCTTCCTTCCTTCCTTCCTTCCTCTGTCTTCCTTCCATTCTCTTGTTTTCTCTCTCCCTCTCTTTCTTTTTCTTTCTTTCTTTCTTTCTTTCTTTCTTTCTTTCTTTCTTTCTTTCTTTCTTTCTTTCTTTCTTTCTTTCTTTCTTTCTTTCTCCCTCTATCTTTGTTCCTTCCTTTTTTTCTCACAACTCTAAGAAAATGCATAATGATCCTAGATTCTGATGCATGAAATTGCACTAAACTGGTTAAGGGAATGGTATAGCACCTCTGAACAAGCATCACCACCAATCCCACTACAAAAGAATTCATTCATTCCTTGCTTTTGCACAGGGTTGGGCAGAAAACGTGAGCAAAAAAATGTTGAATGAGCACAATTAACCAGAAATTACCCACATGGTCTTTTCCCTATGTTGTTCTTCTCTACCACAGAAATTAGGGCAATGGAAGGTAGTAAAAAGAAACTCTTTGTTAATTTTCTCACCTATATTAGGTTCATTTCAGCTTTCTAGGTTTGCATAAACTGTTCCCTGGACAGGTTTTCCCCAATTCTCCCAACCCTGCTGAAAGACGTGATTTGGAAAGAACAAAAAGGCACAAAGAAAAGTTTGTCTATCAGAGCAGGGAGTTCCTTTCTCTGACCATGGCAGTGGCAATGGCTGCAGTTGTGGAGATGGTGTGAATGGGGAAGCTGGCAGCCAGGTGGCTGTTGGCCATTCAAAACTGAAAGGCAAAAGCCACCTGTGTCAGGTGTGTTTAAAGTTCATCTTACTTTTAGTCCATCAATAGCTATATGATGGACAGTATTGTGGAAAGGTTCATTCAGCCAGTAATGCATTTGTGTCACAGTGCCTAGAAATGAAGGGGGGACACAGAGGGAGGTTGCTTTTGTACTCCAGAGCAAATAACCAGCTGGCAAAGTCTACCCCCACCTCCTTCTATTCATGGGACCAGAAGGCCTGGAAGTTTACTGACTTTTCTAGCATTCCTTCTGCTCCATAAAAATACTATTTCTTGCTAACTGGAATTTTTCTGCCTCCTTTAGTTCTCTCATCTAGGGAGGTTACAAAGAGCTACTCAGTGGTCAGTAAGAGTACAAGCAGGGCAAAATGAGATTTCTGACTTCTGAACATTTAACTCAATGGAACTGCTCAAAAGTCAATAGATACCCGCAATGGAACATGCTGCCAAATTTGTCCTAGATGAAGTTATGAGGTAAATGGAAAAAAAAAAACCCATCATGAAATTGCCTTCCAAAGCACAAATGAATCTTGAGTCTAAGAAAATATTCTTTGGGGGAGGGAGTTATTAGCAAAAAATATTTTAAAGGAAAAAAGATGAGTATTTTATTGAACCGTGGGTCATAGATGGGGATAAGAAAGAAGAAAAATGTTACAATTAATCTTGCAAAATAGTCCCCAGAATAGTTTTGTGGGTGGGGGAGAATGAAGGTTCCTATCAGGTCTTTTCTATGATGGAATTTTAAAGGTGTCCAGGATGAAATAGATCTATCCTGTTGCTCATGGTGGAAGCTGAGAACACAAATAATCAGGGTTGGGGACAGATAATAAATACAAGAATGCAATCAAATTGAATTTCTGTGTGCAATCCTGATTCCCAAAGCCAAGTTGGACTGCAGAAGGACATTATATTTAACACATACAAATACTACTGGTGGGCGAGGTTGAGCTCGATGCAGCTTTTGTGTATAAAACAAATACAGAATGAAGAAATACTGCATTCTAGAGCTTTAGGCAAAGGACAGAAATTGGGGCAATGCATGTCAGCGACAAGGCACAGCACCCAACAAGGATTGGTAAAAAGCTTTCATTCTATCTTAGAGAATGAAACTGTCACACACAGTCCTCCCACATGTTTATCATCTCCCTTACATCTGAAACCTCCCACTATTGCACAATTCTCTTCTAAAAAACTTAACAAAGGATAGGTAAAATACTGAATGGTGAATGGCATCTTAATATGTAGAGTTCAAGACATTCCTGGTTTCATTCCTTCAACTGTTGTCAGCTACCAAAACCCATAATAGGCAAAAGTTTTTGACTTTTTTGTCTAGGTGAATTGTTACTTTAGCATGAACTCCAGTAAACATTTATGGCCCAACTTTCTCAAGTTGCTTCTGCCCAAAAGTTATAGATTTACCTGGAAATGCTATTTGGTTGAGTCAATATGACAGCAATCCATACAGTGTGATAAATCAACCCTTTCCATATGAAACACACACCTATGGATCTTGTAAACTTCTTCTCCCCCCCCCCCCAAAATGGTGAATGCTATCTAAATAGTTAGAAACTATGACTCTTTGCATAGAAGCCAAACAAATACAGAAAGATTTAACCAGTGTCCTCTACCCTGACTCACTGTGATCCTCTCTTTAGCCTACAACCCTCATTCTCTGCCACCCTGGTCCTTTTAGAATGTTAGAATATTAGAATCGATGACTTCTAGTCCAGACTTCTACAGTGGCATTTCTACAGGAAATCATTTTGGATTCAAGTTTAATCCCATTTGATCATTTCCAAAGCAGGCAGGAAGGATTGTGCCCCAGCTCCTGGTTTTATCATAGGCAAATAGGAGAAAGCAAGGAGAGCAGGAGGTAACCAAAAGTTCTTCAGAAGATAGTGAGTGGGATAATACTATATACTAGAGAAAGTGTGTGATTACATACAAAAAGCATAAAAATTCATCTCTTTCCTGGCTCCCCCCCCCCCCCTTGTTGATCACCTCATTATCTTTTTCCCTTGGCATGTTTACTGTCATAGGTTTCCCTAACATTTGGCCTTTACTCATGACTGGAACTTTCTCCCTGGATTTGGCAAAATATTATTCTCTCATCTATGATGACCAAATGAGAAATACAACAGTACGTAGGGTAAAACTACTTTCCAGTTTTGTATGTAGCCTTTTAAGGGTCATGGGTCCATATACAGATCTAGATCTGGAAAGAACTTCAGACACCATCTAGTTCAAACTTCATTTTACAGATTAGAAAACAGAAACCTAAAGAGAATAAATGTCTGCCCAAATTATATGGATGGGAGGGGTAAACTGAACCCAGGTCCCCTGACTTTACCACCAGAGACAATGAAAGCAGATGCCTCAAGTCACAATAGTAATAATAGCAAAGAAAAATGAAAGAAATGGGGGCAGCTAGGTGGTGCAGTGAATAGAGCAACGGCCTTGGAGTCAGGAGTACCTGGTTCAAATCCGACCTCAGACACTTAATAATTACCTAGCCATGTGGCCTTGGGCAAGCCACTTAACCCCACTGCCCTGAAAAAACTAAAAAAAAAAAAAATGAAAGAAAGAGAATGAGTCACAGAGAGGTCATCCTGAACCACAGGTTTAAAACTGGAAGGGACATACACCCCTGTATTATCTGATCCAACTACCTCATTTTAGAGCTGGATCAGTCCTTAAAAATATCATTCTTTGTAGTAACTCCAATACCTCGGCTGTATTTTCCTCGTTAGGGAGAAGCAACAAAAAACTCAGCTGTCCCTTTGTGACACCCAGTCCTTTAGCATCATTCTCAGATTGATGAAACCAAACAGTAGGCACCTAATTCAAAAGTCATCATGGAAAGGAGAACTCCACAGAGATCTCTATCTGCCATTTGACCAAAGAACTCTGTAAGAACAATTCAAGTTCTTGGGCTACTGGGGAAAATGCTAAAAATTCTGGGCATAGTTTGCAAGCACTCCAAATCCCACACTCTTCATCTCATGCTCACTTTTGTCTTTCATAGTACTCACAACCCCGAACTACCAACAGGTGGCAGGAGAGACTATTTTTTCTCCCACCTAACAAAGTGGAAAGGGACGAAACTCACCTGAGCTCAGACACATTTCCACTTGGGCTGCTTTTTAAAGGCTGGATTCTCACTGAGCTTTCTTTTAAATAAATACAAGTGACCCTGCTTTAAAGAGACACAAACACCGGGAGAACAAGAGATGAAGAGGGAGGGAGGGTGAAAGAGAAGAGGGGAGGAGAGGTCTTTTTATTCCACTTTTTACTGTCAGGGGACTGGTTTCAGAGCCCTGGAGTTTAATATTTCACATCACAATCTTTCCTCTCCATTTCATCCTGAGATCTCAGCAAAGGTGGGGACGTTGGGAACACAGGACAATGAATTGCTGAGATCTTGGGAATGTGAGACACATACCCCCTTACAAGGCAGGAAGTTCCTATCTGTTTAAACTGGGGTCAAAGCAGTTCACAGTGCACACTTGCACACACACTCACACACATGTTATACATGCATATATGAACATACACATATATGTACTAACTTCATTTAATTGTTCCCAGGTCACGGACAGGAAGCCTTGCTGAACTTTAGTTGCGGAAACTGGCAGTCTAATGTCGCCTGTCATCCTTCAGCAAGAGCTCTGCCCCTCTACCCTTTACCCTTTACTCCCAATTCCTCTAAATGGCCCCCTCCCCTTGCAATCCCTTCTGCCAAAAGCAACCTCTTGTAGTCCTGTATCAAGGAAGTCCGACAAAGCTAGCGTTTTTCTCTGCAAAGACCACATGCACTGGTCCATATTAAGTTCTGAGGTTTGTCCGATTTCTGCAAGTGGGGTTTTAAATTACTTGAAAAGAGCAGAAGTCAGGAGCGGAAAGCAGGCGATTAAGGAGAAGAGAGAGAGCAAAGATAAATGTAGTGGCAACTGCCATTTGGTCTCACCTTCCAGGAAGACCCGAGTTATTTCTTGGCTGCTTCCCTGCTCACCGCGGTGGCAAAACCACCTTTTGAATGGACATGACGGTCAAGGGGGGATTTTCCCCCACCAGCCCCCACCAGCCAAAACCGTAACATTGTTTCATGCCCGCCAAATTCCAAAGCAAACAGAGGAAAGCCCTCCAGAGATGGATGGAGTAGCCCTTTGTGTCCTATCGCCACGAAGGTCACAGACACTGGGGAAGTAAGCCATCCATCAGTTTAATCAGTTCTGCTTCTTCAGCAGTGATAGTCCCCCCAAATGGTCCCCGGGTTTTCTCATACCACACCCCTCCCTCTCAAAAAAGGCCAACTGAAAACTGAGGCAGGATGTGGGGAAACTATGGAACAGAAGACAGATTTCGCTGTAGTCTAAAGTCATCCAGTCCTAATATTAAAGACAGGTAATGATGCATGTAGTTATAGTAAAATGCTCCAAAGAAATTGTTTTTAGAGGCATTTCAAAGCATGCCTTTCCAAGAAAGAGAGCAGTTTGGAGTCCGGACTTCTTTGCTGTTACTGGTCCTTCTATACCTTCCTGGTCAGTTGCAAAGGCGGGAGAGAAACTGTCCGAGAAAAGATCATTTAGATGGAGATGGCTGCACCTGGGGCCAACATTATACCAAGCAGCAAAGAACCCCCAACCAGCCTCCAACTGCAAACACATTTTAAACCTCCGATTCAAAAAAACTGACAGTTGAACAAAAATATTTTAATTTGTACATTTGGTCCTTTTAAAGCTGTAATTGTTTCCCTTAAAATTGGATCTTTTTAAAATACTCGATTTTGAAAACCTATTTGATAAAGAAATTAAAGATCATGGTTCAGATTAATTTTAAACAAACGACTAAAACGAATTGCATTGGAAAAATCTGAAAACTAACGGCTGAACCTGGAGGACGAAATTTAGGTTGGGGGAGCAAATGGACTGGTCCATTCTGGACACAGAAAAATCCAAGAGCTACCTAATAGGAACTCAATATTCTGACTTGTTTCTTTTTTAAAAAATAGAGAAAATTCTGACCTACTGATTAAACTGCCTTTTTCATAAAATTTACAGCACAATAGTCACAAATTCTATCAATTTTGCTTTTCAGAAGTATTGAATTTTTTTTTAAAGAGTCCTTGGGATTTTACATGAAAGTGCAATATTTTTGTTAGTGAGGAAATTGTTTGCATCTGCTTATTTACTGATAATAATGTGTATCAATCAGCCATTTGATCAATTTAGCAACCAAATAAATATTTCCTCCGTTTCGTCTTTTTTTTTAAATCACCAGAAACAGACAATCCCTTATTACAAGAGATGTACTCAAAGGGGAAGGTTGGTAGAGTTGTAGACTTTCTAGCCTTGGCTATTCCATACAGACTATTTGGAGGATAGAACTTATTTCTTTGCAGCATTTCGCCCCATTTCTCATGTTACAGGGTGTCGGAAAACTTTGGGTGTCTTAGGATAAAAGAACTGGAATTTTATTGTGTCTTTTCATGGAATGGATGCCTTTAAATGGCACTATCGAAAGATGCTGTTTGGAGGATCTGGCTAATATTCTCTCCTTTCTGGAAAAGCAAACATTTTTTTCTAAAGCCAGCAGACATGGATTCAACAAAGGTTAGAATAGCAAAGAGGGTTGGTCGCCTGGCGTCTTTGGTTGTTTGATAGAAAAATTCTTAGAAGATATCTTTTATCTTTATTTAGAAATTCAAGGAATTAAGAGTCAATATTTTATTTCAGAATAAATAATCCACATTTAAGGTGTGTGCCTATATAAAATATATTACTGCTTGGAAAGGTGACTCTTTGCTGTTTCATGGGGTGCAAGAGTGAGTATCTACAGAAGAACTTTTAAATGTTTGTGAGAATAGGTGCAAAGGAGACGCACTTATTAACTAATCCTTTTAAACAATAGCGGATTTTACTGTTACTCCTTATTTTCACACGGGAAGATTGTGATTCAAACCCACCCCCACCCCATTACCCTGCTCAAGATTACTAAATCTGGTCGCTATGATAGCACTCAGTCGATAGGATCTGCAAAAGAATTAATGGGGGGAAAATATTCCTGGTGAGAAATTCCTGAATCCTTAATGTAGATCATCTCCCCAACAATATGCAATTTCCCTTCGGGTCTCACCTCAAACATCGATAAAACATCGCAAAACAGACTTAGGGCTGGCCATTTCAGCTAAAGGAAATATTAGCGAGGAAACACTCCTTAAAAATACAACAAAGTAAAACAAAAAACACACGCGCTGGGTGTGCATGTCTGTGTGTTTTTATAGGACATTTGGAAACTCCTCGTGGCCTCCGTGATTAAAACCAACAAAGTTCACAAACACTTAGGTTTAATTAGCGTCTTTTCAGACCTAAAATGGGGTACAAGAAAATTAGGAATTAAAAAGAGGGAGAAGAGGAGAACAAGATTAAACTACTGCTTTAACAACTGACTTAAGTCACACACTGCAAACATTTCCACTTTATTGACATTTATTCCTCCCCACCTCTTCTCTAGAGACAGCTTTATTTTTTAAAAGCTTATCAGGAGGGAAATCACTAACTGAGATGGAATTTCTTTTCTCCGATGAAACTCAAGTGAAAGAAGATTTTGTTATAAAATGGTTTCTCGCGAACAATTTAAAAATAGACTTTTGTTTTTTTTTTTACACACCATGTATTTTAGGAGATTTATTTGAAGAAACATTTTCCTTTACAAAGAAAAAAAAATTATAAAAATTTCCCTGTGCAGATTATTTGACCTGCTGCCTATCATAACATCTGCAAATATCTCAAGAAGTCTAGTATTATGAAATGGAAAGGGTAAAGATAGCTTGAAGGAAACCGAGGGCTCTTTCATGGCTGGGTGCTTCCCTATGCAGGGCTCAGGAGCATATTCATATTGGAAATATTTGTTTATTTTTTTAAACCACTTGAGTCCCCAAATATCAAATTCTTTGGCATTTTTAGGCATGTCCTTGTTGGCATTATGTTAGTAAAGCTGGCTTTTCCAAATATTAGATTTTCTATTGAATAGCTCTCAGCAAGGAATTGAGTGATTTAGGCTTTCCAAAACCAGAAATTTGAAAGTGATTTCATTTGCTCAAGACAAAAACAACAAAAAACAAAATCCAGCAACATTCTACTAAAATTAAAGGTAAAAAAAGCCTAGTTGTTGTTTTGTTGTTCAGTCATTTTCTGTACTGTTGAATTGTATTTCTTTCTTGAAGTTCAGCTAAATAAACCCTGACAGAAACTGATCTCCCCATCCCTATCTACAATGATGCAAATTGGAAACTGAATAAATATTTAAGATACACTCTTCCTGCTCCCAAGGATCTTTAGATACCAACATGTAGCCAGTCAGTCTTTCTCCTTAGCCTTCACTTTTTGAGAACATACAAGAAATATGGAGATGGAATTTCCAACTGTTCAAAGATTCCCTCTGCAAATAATATCAAGGCTTGTCTGTGCACCAGCCTAGCAAGCATAATGATGCTTTGGCGAAAGGCAAGCCCTTCCTGGTCCTCAATCAATTCTAAATATGTATGAAATTAAAATGGAAACAAGGAGCAAGTCTAGTGTTAGGCCTTTCAAAATACTAATTTAATAACTTGCCTAGAAATATAGTGTTTTAGGAAAGGCAACCCAGATGTCAGCATATAAAAGGGAGCTATAAAGTTTCCTTCAAATGTATTTCAATAATTTTTTAAATATTTACATTTAATAAGGACAAGTTTTTATGGCAAGGGAGAGGTAATTACACTTATCATTCCTGGAAAAATGGAGGTTTAATGAATCTTGTATTGATTTGCAAAGGTGAAAAAGAGGCAGAAAACATGACATTGTCTTCCCCTCCCCCACACCAGGGTTCGGCACTTTGCTGCTTTTGTAAAAGCCTAACATGCATCGTTCAGCCTCTGCAGTCAGAGAGCCAGGCTGGGGGCTCCTGGGCCCACTGCTTAGGTTTCAGACTCCTCTAGCAAATTGTTCTCCACGTTTTCCTTTCCTTTCCATTCCATTCCAACTGAAATCTCCAGTATGAGCTGCTTTGGATATAATTGGAAGAATCTTATCGGGCTTTTATAGCCCTTCCTAATGAGGCTATTTATTTGACCAACCTTAGCCAGCAGAAGGATTAGTAACACCTTAATATGTACAGTATTGAAGCTGCTCCCTGGGTGCCTTCTAGACACAAAAGCCTATCTTATCAGTGAGAATGGTTAGGTTCCGCAAACAGTGGCTTCTGAAAATTCACCAGGGGTCAGCCTTCATTACTCAGATTTGCTGAGAACAATTTGGAACCCAGAAAATTCAGGTTCTACCACTTTACTGCATGGATTCAGTTCAGAATTAGGTGGTGGGGTGACGTGGGATGGAGAGAGGGGGTAGGGAATAAAATGCTGCAGGTACCCCAGAGGCCTGGCTAGGTCTGTGGGAAAATGTTCCTTATGCCCATATTCTCCCTGAGTACCAGAATTGGGAAAGAGCCAGCTCTCCTTTCCCTAGAGATCCTGATTCTTTAGAGGCAAATTTCTACACTTCACTGAACACTGATCAGCCAGGACAAGGCTTACTTTGCTCAATGGTAGATAGGAAAATGTGATCAAGGCAACTGGTTATTTTCCTGAAATGATTCCCATCTTCCTAAGTCCCTTTTTATTTGGATGCTTTGGCATAAGCCAAGGGGAAAGAAATATATTTGATTAAAGATGATTTTTAAACTGATTCAGCATTAATTCACAACTAAAGGTCCAGCTGAGCTCATTATTCTATTTGAATAATGAGGTTCCTAGTAGAGTTTTGATCCTCAAGAATACCTTATTAAAAGACATAAATACTAATTTATGACCAGTTTTTCATATGTGACTTCTCAATCAGATCAAATTGTCTTGCTTAACTATGAGCAACCAAGCTGGCGAGTCACCAAACTCACTATTAAATAGAAGCTTAAAAGTTATTTAAATTGGATAAACATTTCTAAAAACAATTTTTAAATGAAAAAAATTTATAGTAGCCTCATATGTCATAGCAGATGTCTGATTCACATAACCCTTATAAATGAGAAAGTCTACATATCAGGCAATCAACCCCACTGAAGGGACAGATCCCCAAATTCACCATACACCCAGTTTAATTTTGTGAGTTTGTGAAAGCTTTCTTCATATTGGATCCAATGAAGTTCCCAGTTGCCAGTGTTGCTACACAATCCCAAGGGAATTGATTGATATCTATCACCATTTTTTTTATATTGAGTTGGACTTGGAGTCAGGACAACTGGATTGAAATCTTGTCTCTGACACAATTTGTGTAACCTTGAGTAAGAGGCTTTACCACTCTGAACTTCAGTATCTCTATCTGTAAAATGAGAACATTGAACTAAATGATCTCTAAGATCCCTGCCAAATCTAGTTCTAAGATCTAAGAACATTCCTACCTTAAGATCCCTTCAAAAATCTCCATGGCCTATGGTTAGGATAGTCTCTCCCCTCAGTCTTTCCAGTTCAGCCATTTTACTTTCCCCATGAAGAAGTGGAAATAGGCACAAAATGGCAAACTTTTGAAGGTTTTCACTCTCTCCCTCTCTGCAGAAGTCAGCAAATATACCACATCCAATCTAGTGGAACTCTTTCATGGATGAAAGAAAGGAAACAAAAAAGCCCCCCCCCCCATCTCAAAAATCAAAGATCTCCATTGGTCCTAGAAATTATTCCCATAGCAACTGTCAACTTTCATGAGGGCTGAAGCATTAGCTTGTGACCTAGGGCCAAAGGAAAATCTTGGCATCAATAGTAAGTTCTCCCAAGTTCCCCTGAAGCTCTGTTTGAGTTTCTGGGAAGCAGAAGCTACACTGTTGGGTTAGGTTGCTATGCAGTCAAGAAAGAAACTTCTGGATTCCCTAGCAATGACTGAAAACCAGCAACACTACTGAGGAAGGTGAGGTGTCCCCCTACCAACTAAAGTCTTCAAAATGGTTTCAATAGCAACTGAATGTTTGACTAAGGTCCCTGTAAGGTTGTTTTCCATTTCTGTTTTGGAACCAGTTGAGGTTCCTGGTCCACTGTGACCCATGCAAAGCTGAGTCCCCACCCCAAGAAGAAAAATGGTCCCCTTTGCCAGATGCATAATTATAAGTCTTCATCTATACACTCAGGGCAGGACAATGCACTAAGGCAAGGCAGAAGGGTACACCCAAAGGAGTTTTGGGAAGTTGTTGTTCTAATCATTCACATAGTCTATCAATAGTAACAGATATCATGGAACCCCCCCCCCCTAGAGCATTAGAGCAGGAAAGGAATCTTAAAAACCAATTCATCTATTATACTCATTTTATAGGAGAGAGAACTGAGAATCACAAAAGGGAAATGGTTTGTCCAGGCAGCATGATCCAGAGAAAGGGGAGCAAGTTTGAAGCCAGAGGGCTACAATGCAACCATGGATCTGATGTTTATTACTATCACCTGAGTAGCACTGAGCAAGCCCTTGAAACTCTCTCAGCCTCAGTTTCCTCATTTGTAAGATGATGTAATTGAATTATATGATTTCTAAAATCTATTCCAACTCTAAATCTATGATCTTCTGATCTCTGCCCTGATAATCCAAAACTCAATCAGGACCTGTACTTAAGTCTGGACCAATGTACTTTTTACCACACTATACATTTTTCAACAATGTCAAGAACAATGATCTTGGGATCAGAGGAACTGTATTTGAATCGGGAGTCTGATATCTAGGATCATAGCTCTAGAGTTGTAAATTGATCTCAACCTTCTAGTCCAATCAAACCCTATCTTCTATGCATGAAGAAACAGAGGTCTAGGTAAGCTAAAGTAACATAAGTAGTAAGTATCCTCCAGAAAAGATTTGAAACTAGATCCTATGAATACAGATCTGGTGCTCTTTCTCATTGTATTTTCCCTACAATGGGAATGATAATTTTGGTGCCTCATAACCTCACAAAGTAGTTTTTGGGAAAATTTTAAAGTGCTGCATTCAATTCCATTCAACAAAGATTCATTAAAGAGTCTACTCTGTGCAAAGCTCATTGTAAAGAGATGAAAATAAGGAATGACTCCAAAAAAGGGAAGTTTAATAATTTCTCCAATCATGGTTTGTGATGTTTTTAAGTTCTTTGTAATTTTCCAGGGTGCTGTTATATACAATGTCTTGTATGAACATCTTTGATGCTATTTGATCCAGGCTATCATTATTATTATTATTATTATTATTATTATTATTATTATTATTATTATCCCTCCAAAATAAAGATGAAATCTGAGATAGTAGATACAGTGCTTTGTACATAATAGGCAGTAAGAAAATATTTGTTAATTCTCAACAAAAGTTTCAACTTAAAAGGGGCTAGTCCTTTTGTTTCAGTATCTCCTGGCATGGACATGCTGCAGTACAGAAATGTTTGGACTGAATGAGATGTGGGACCAAAACGGAAGAAGATTTGGTCTGGACTCTCCTCCCTACCAAGCCTCTGCAGAACTCCCTTAGGCCCTCTCTCCTATCAGGTGGGTGAGATATATGTTCCTGATTCAGCCAAATCTGTAACAATTTGAAGTGAGAGCTTATTCTGTAAACTCAGCAAGTCTGAAGATGGGCTATTAGTTGGAGGACTTTCATGTGAAATTATGTCTCCTGGCACTAATGTTCTGTCATTTGAAAAGCTTAAGCCAAAAAAGACTAGTACTCACCCCCAGAGTGAAGGAAACAGGCCCTCAGCTGCCCGGCTGATGGCTGTGGCCTACATGTGCTAACTATTACATGGTTGTTTGGTCCATTCCCCAATCGGGGTTTGTTGCCATGCACTAGGTAGTCAGGAAATGTTCTCTCCTAAATTACATAATTAGGGTATTGGGGAGCACGTTGAAGGCAGATTAGGGGCATCACTTGCTCTTATTGCCAGCAATGATTCAAAGCACATAAGTAAACACTTAGACTGTGAATGATTTAATATTGATTAAACAATGATTTACCAGACTAAACTATAAGGCCCACCAATGTAAGGAGCAGCCCAGAAAAAGGAAAAACAAAGGGTTGGCTTTAGAGGGGTCCTGATTTAAACTCATGGTGGACTTTGACCCCATGGATCAAAATCAGACTTTGGAACCATGACCTAAAACAAAATTCCAAATCCTGGCAAACGGATGATGGACTTTGGAGAGGCATGATCAAGGTCTGAGGTCAAGTCCTAACCCTCCAAAACGTCTTTCTGTCATTTAAGGCCCCTTCCCCCCACATACATTTCTGGAACAGGACACAAAAGTAGAGTCATCTCAAATTGTTTTGTTTATTGCTTCTAACTATGAGATGAGGGTTTTAACTTGATTAGAAAATTGTAGTGACATTTTCTATAAAGTTTATCCTGAGACTGTCAGGGAAAACTAATGGGATTTTTTCTTAATTGTCATATAATTCAAAGATCATAGGTCATATATTTAGAGGTAGAAGGGACCTAGGAGGTCATCTAGTCTAGTCCAAGCTCTTCATTTTTAAGATGAGAAAATGGAGGTCCAGGGAGTGACTTGTCTAGGAGGAGCACTTAGCATTTAAGTGGCAGACCCTCAACTTAAATCTAGATCTTAAATTTTAAATTTAGAACTGGAAAGAACCAGAGAGGACATCTAGTTCTACTCACTCCTTTTTACAAATGAAGAAACTGAAATCAAGAGAAGGGAAATCATAAATGCGTATATATATATATATATTCATATATATATTTATATATATTATATATATATTTACACACACATATATATATATTTACACATAAACCTATTTGCCAACATTATCACATATTACTCAGTATAAATAAGTTTACTGAATCTTTTCCCTTCATGATGTTTTGAAAGAGGGAAGGACAGAACTATAGAGGAGTTATGGATAGGAACAACAAAAATGAAATGATTTGTTCAGTTAGACCATTAGTGGTAGAGTTGATAATAGAACTCAAGTCCTCAGTCTCCAGATATAGCACTCTGCCTCTCTCCAAAGACTGACTTTACCTATTTTACTATTTGGTTGATAACTGACCTAGGTGAATATGGAAGTAAGATTTGGTTTCCCTCTAAGTAAAAGAAGAATCTCTGTTCTTCCAGTCACTCATTTGATGGTAGTTTTTGGGAATCTCGTCTTATCTGGGAGGGAGAAGAGAAGTACATATTTGTTTTCTTCAATTATCTGAAGGGCTATTACAGAGAAATGGGATAGAAATTGCTCTGTAGAATCCTAGAGGCATGAATTAGCCTCTCTAGGTAGAAGCTATTGAAAGACAAATTAAATAATATACTTAATTTAATGTTTGACTTATTAAAATTAATTAAATACAATCAAAATTAAATATTTAATATGTTTATTTTGATATTTATTTGAATATTTGCTATATTTAATTTGATTTAACATATAGACAGTATATTATCTATCTGGTGGAGTTTCAACATGTGGAATTCCTTTAAAATAAAATCTCAAAATAAATTAAAACAAAATCTCCCATTTTGGATATATATGCCCATATTCATGCATGCTCAGACCCAAACTAGAAAATGAATTTCTACTCCTTATTGGAGATGTAGTATGAAGAAAGGCCCTCTGGATTAAGAATCAATATGGCAAAGAGGAATTTATACCAGATTTTGAATCAAACAATAAGGTCCAATTCTATCTCTCTTCTTACTGACTATGTGACTTGTTTGATTTATTTCTTCTCTCTGTGAGTCTCAGCTTCTCCATAGGAAAAAATGAAGGAACTGAATAAACCTAACTCTATGATCCCATAATATGAGTATGGATCTTAGCTCTACCACTGACTACCTGCCTGGGCTTCACTTTCCTTCTCTGTCCTCTAAATTCCATTTTTGCTTTAAATTTCTTCTATG
This sequence comes from Macrotis lagotis, assembly GCF_037893015.1. NCBI lineage: Eukaryota > Metazoa > Chordata > Mammalia > Peramelemorphia > Peramelidae > Macrotis > Macrotis lagotis. The sequence continues at coordinate 456,302,081 of NC_133658.1, forward strand.
TGAAAAGTTGTCCTCCACATATCAATTATATATGGTGACAAGAAAAAACACCCACTGTTTCCACTTTGTGGTAATGAAGGAATTGAAATCTAGTTTAATTTGAAGTCACATTAAGGCCCTAAAGCATCTCCTCAAACTGATTTTATGGAGAAATGGTCAGGAACAGAGTTCCTATTGGGTCAAGGAGAACAGATTGGATTTAGCCCTTCCTCCAGGATTGATGAGTTGTAGTGGTGTATTCAGGCAAGACGATGACTTCACTATGAACAAACAAAAATGTTCATTTCTCTTATTCAAAATGGGCAATTAGATGTGCTAGCTTGTCCCTGTCCTTCAGAGTCAAGTGTTAAATTTTCAGTGTGAAAATTTATACCTTAGAAATCGGCATTCAAAGGTTTGATTTATTGTTTTGTTAATTGCCTAAACTTTTGAAAGTAATGGATCAAATGTCATGGCAAATGAAATGTAAAAGTCTGTTGGTCATATGTGTGTGTGTGTGTGTGTGTGTGTACATATATATATATACATATGCACATTTAATATACATATACATATATTGATATTATTTGCATATTCATAGTCACACACATTCACAACCTCTTTCCAGAGAGCTGCTTGTTAAAAAAAAAGTTTCCAGCACATTCTTTAATTGCACCCAGGAAAGATCTGGTCATCACTCAAGGGAGATATAAACAAACCAGGAAAGGGCAATCCAAATGATCTTTTCCTAGGACTTTTCTAAGACCTAGAAAGGAGATTCCATGTCAGGCTTAATTCCCTTACTTTACAAAGTGGGAAACTTGAGATCCAAGAAAGGGAAAATCTTTGCCAGAAGTGACATAGAAGTGGGATTTTAGTCCAAGTCTCTGGGATTCCAAGTTCACCAATATAAGAGCGTTTCTTGGGGGTTTTCTTAAAGGAAATGATTGTAGAGGCAGCAGAATATATTGGTCTGGGAGTGAGGGTGACCTGAGTTCTAGTTGTAATTCTGTCACTAATTTACTTTATGACCTTGAGCAAGTCATTTCCTGACTCCCAGGGCCTCTTCTTTCTCAAATGTAAAATGAGGTTACTGGATTAAGTGGTTTTCAAGGAACCATTCAACTCCAGCTATCTAATAACAATCTAATAAAATCAAGGTGTGTTTCTAGTAACATCAAGCACATTAATTAATAAAAAAAGAGATAGAACCAGGGTACCCAATAAATTATTTTCTCCCAAAATTTAGAGATCAGTGAGGTCCTTGAATATCTCTATGACCTTTACTATATAAAAAAAATGCTTCCCAGGCCCCTGTACCCCCCCTGACAGTACTGCTCATAAAAGCTGCAGGGGGGAGGGGACTACAGGTAAGCCAGCAAAAGTGCATAAGTGACCTTGGTATCAGGAAAAGCCTCAACCAATTGCAGTCACCATAGAGAAAACAAATCTAATTATGCAAAACCAAGTGCCTCTTCTAATTCTTGGGTCTCAGCAATTGGTTCCCTTGATTTGAAGTTTCAGAGAAATAAAAAGGAAATTCCCCACTCCCTCCCCATGCCTTTCTTTCTAGTTTGAATCCAGACAGATTTCATTGCACCTTCTCTTGGGCTTCTTTTTTTCAAACTCTCCTTTTAGAGGGAACTAAGCACCTGGCTTCACTTGGTCCTAATAATGGGCTTCTCCCAGGCCCAATCTTGGAGTGTTCACTAAAGAGTCTGGAAAGACATTTCAGGAGACAACTATGGAATGGATCTATTCTTTTGGATTCACTGTGGCTCCTCTCAACTTCACAGTCTAATCTTCAAGCCCTTTCCACTCTCTCCCACTCACTCCTACTCTAGTGCACTTAACCCCACTCTTTTTCTCAATGTAAATATTTAATCTCCGGCACTTATTAGCTCTCTATTACCTGTCTTCTTTCTGAATTGTCTCCATATTGGTCTTTGTCAATCTGAAATTGTAAGTCTAATGTCTGATTCCCTTGTTACAGTTTAGGATGCCCAGAGGGATAAATCAATTAAATTCCTTCAATGGAACCTCATCATTTAATGAACCTCATCATTTTATGAGAGGTAACTCTGCCCTCAGGGAACTCCCAACCTATGTGGGGGGAAATAAAATAGAGAGACAAATAAACATGGAGGCAATGGAATACAGGGGATGCTTGGATTTGGAGTCATAGGACCTGGGTCTGAGTATCAGCTTTGCCATTTTGTGACCCTAGACAGATTTCTTGCACTTTCATACAGTTTTCTCATCTAACAACTGAAAAGTTTGGGTTAAATGGTCTTCTAGCTCTCAATCTAAGATCCTCCAAAGAAGAAAAGTGGGGAGAGGACATGTTAAAAATAGGGACAAATTTAAGCAAAGAGGTTGGAGAGTCAAGGGTGTAACTGGGGTCTCTGGAAAGGTGATGTACAGTGTTCCATGATGGTATTAATAGCTTGAAATCATATCTGGGAACATATTAATTATCTAGCGTGATAAGGTATAACTGAAAACATTGGGGTATATGTATGAGAGGGATGGAAATTCAACTCATGGCAAGTCCATTGATCATGACCTGAAATTTGAAACCTCAAGGACAAAAAATTCATGGCTTTTCCCCTACCAAAAGACACAATCATTTGATTTTATCTAAACTATAGGCTGATTTAAGGTAAGTCATTCTTAGGAGCAGTAAATGGTTACAAACTCATCTCTGAGAGAAGACAGAAGGATACTAACCCAGGATCAATCCTGATGTTCACAAGGGACATTAATAGGGATACTTGCTAAATTTGCTGGGTTCTAGATGGCTGATCCCCATTGGATGTAAGGAAACTTGCCTGGATTGAATGACCTATTTTTTCTTTTTTTTTCCACTAAGTTTTATCCTATAATTGGTAAGCATGATGCAATTCTGAATGCCCAAGAAAACAGGATGAACAACGAGCCCAGTAGAATTGAAGAACATTGAAGTTAAAAGATTCTGGATCCTAGATCCCTAGATCCAAAATGTCAGTTTTAAGGACTCTTAGAGGCCAATATTAATCCAAGGTTAAATAGTCTGAACTAGTCAGTCAGTTAGTCAATAAACATTTATTTGTTCTAAATTTATTTTATTTCATTTCTAAAATATGGTATAATAAAATATGATTGCACATGAAGTTACAAATCTCTTATGTACAACTTACCATTCCTTTAAACACATAATAAAATTATCATATAAATTTCTTTAAGCCCTAATGTGTGACCATGCTAAATGATGAGGATACCAAGAAAGGTATGAACAGTTTCTGCTCCTTGCTCAGGATAGATTTCTTTCCACCCGAACCATACCTAGATCTAAATTTTTTTGTCTTGGTCAAGGTGGAGTTAGGGAAGACAGGAATGAATGAAATAGAAAGCTCAACCAGAACATGACTATCAGGGGAAAAGTTATGTCCTAAGAGGCAGTAGTCTCTTAGTTGTTGCTGACATGATTAGGGAAGCTGATGAGCAACATTATGATATAGAGGAAAGAATGCTAAGTTTTAAGTCAGATGACTTGAGTTCAAATCCTTCTCCGTCTATATAAATCCTCTAAATCCTAATCTTTGGTTCTTAGAAGGAAGAGGGAATGCAGGATGTTGGCACTCTAAATTTCAGTGCCCTGTAAATTTTTTTCAGCTTGGGACAAAGTACTAGTGACCTACCCTAATTATGTATTTATTTTTCATTATCATAACATATTATATTTAAAATACCTATTTGCTTCCCTAACCCCATTTTTGTTAACTGATTTAAATTATCAATTTTAATGTAGTCCTACTCCCCAGTCAGGACCTCCATATATCCTGAAGGTCTCATTGAAGAACTTTAGAATTGATTTTTCATCATGGGAGACACTGGCACAGGACTGCCCAGCATGGCATGCCCTCATCAGTGAGGGTGCTGCACTCTATGAGGAAACAGAAATAAAGCAGCTCAAAGGAAATGTGACATCAGTAAGTTTAGAGTACTGACCCCAGGTGTTCACATGGATTATTTGTGCCCAACCTCTGGTAGAGCATTCTGAGCTCCTATTGATCTGATCAGCCACAGTCATATACACTGTCATTTGGGTCTTATTTGATAATAAATGACAAAATCAACCAACTGGTCCAGCAATAGCTAGAACACCAAACTCATCCTTTACATGCAGTCTCTATTGGGTTCATCAACCTAAGAATGTCTCTTTAGATGAACCCCATCCAAAGGAAAGGGAACTTACTCTGAAAAGCCTTCCCTGATCACTTTCCACTTTATTGTTCTTTTCCTTCTCAGCCCCCCTATAGAATTTGTAGTGAGCATCATTCACAAATCACTCAGTCACACAATGTCCATGGCCCCAGGGCTCGCTGTTTCGCATCCTTCAGCAGTGTCCAGATTGTAATAGATGATTAAGAAAACAAATTGTCAGTGATGGTCAGTAACAAGCTACAATAATGATTCTGTGGTTTAATTGATCTAGCGAATGCCTAATGAGGAAACTTAGTGCATTTCAACAGCTATATTGTTACTTATAATCTTAGAAGGAGGGAAGGAAAAAGGAAGGAAGGAAGGAAAGGAGGAAAGGGAGCAAAAAAGGAAGGAAGGATGAGAGGGAAGGAATAAAAGACAAATCAGGAAAGGAATTTGTCTAAGGTTACCCAGTGAAGTAATGCAAGAGTCTGAGTTCTTGTTCGGACTCTGGACATTCTAGTAGAAGTAGTGTGATAAAATAAAAAGAATACTGGACTTGAGTTATAGGAATTCACTTCAAATCCCTACTCTTCATAACTTAAGTAACATTCAGGTCACTCATTTTATCTCTTTGACCCTCAGTTTAGTCAATAAAATGGGGCAATAACACCTGTATTTACCTATTCATTCTACCTTTTTGTGGGGGGGAAGAAAGAATTTTGTAAAATTTAAAGTACTATAGAAATATGAGTAATTATTCCTTAGTAAAACTACTACTATCTGCTGATAGGCTGATAGAAAAGAAAAGCAACTGGACAGTCTGGCCTTGCCACTAGATGAACTGTTTCCTTATATTGTCTGCATCTGCACCTTTTCCCTATTCTAACTTTTTCCTTAAGCTTCACCTTTCTCCCAAGTCACTTTGCACTCCCAAGTGGAAAGCCTGGCCAGACAAGGGATTAATGGACTTCCACAATGGTTCCACAGGAATTTTTTCAGCTTTACTTAGACACCTAAATATAAAGAGAGACCAATCTTCTCATTTAAACAATCCACAAATAATAAGTATTTCCTTCAAGTAGAATGCCATCCTCCAATCTTTTTTGATAACCCAAAATCTCTCTCTGCCCTGATCAGTTCCTCAGAAAGACTTCCCAGTGCTCACTGACTTCCTCTTCTTCAACATTTCTATAGGATTCTAGCTTTAAAACAGAAATATCTGGAGGAGATCTAGTCCAATTTTACAGATGAGGAAACTAAAGTCCATATAGATGAGTGACTTCTCTAAAGTTATATAGGGAGGGAACAGAGCCAAGATGGCGACAGGAGAGGACTGTCTCTTAGGTGCTCTCAAACAAAACTTATAAGCTAAGGACTCTAACTACATTTTTGAGAGACAGAACCCACTGAGGGATCCAGTGAGGCAGTTCTCCAACCCAAGGTAACCTGGAAAAGAACAGAAAGGCTCAGCTCCATGGGGTGGGAGGGGTTGTCCACCAGAGGAATGGCCCGCCACAGTGAAGGAACTTCAGCCTCCCAGAGGCAGCCCCAGGATGCTGGGAGCTCGCCTCACAGCAGCAAGGTCAGTTTCCTGACCTACACCCCAGAGAACACTAGGCACAACTTGGGGGATGGGGGGAAGGGGGGAACCTTTGCCAGAGCAAGCATGTGCCCAGCCCTCAGGGCACACAGTTAGCAGTGTGGTCTCAGCTGCCCAGATCCAGGAACCAGAAGCAGAAGCTGGTAAGCAGGAGCCCCCAGGGCATGAGTACTGAGCCTAGGGAGGGGAGTGGAGAGAGATTGCCCAGCTCTGTCCTCTGTCCTGGAACAGGACTCTGGGGTTCTGACCACATTCAGATCCTGATTGCTGTCTAGCCCTGCCCCCAATAGAACAGCAGGTCCTCCCCCACCTCAGCCCCATTACAGAGGGTTGTGCTTATGGTCATTTACAGACCAGGAGGGAAGACAGAACCTCACACATGGAGATCCTTATGGGGAGGGGTGTCCCAATAATACTCAAAAGCTCAGGAAGCACACCAAAACCAGGCACAGGCTGGAGAGATGAGTAAGCAGAGAAAAAGAGGAACACCACTGAGAAACACTTTGCCTGTGATCCCAAGAAGGATCCAAACACTCAATCTGAAGATGAGGAAGCACAAGCCTCTGCATCTAAAGACTCCAAGAAAAACAGAAATTGGGCTTAGGCTATGACAGAGCTCAAAAAAGACTTTGAAAATCAAGTGAGGGAGAAAATTGGGAAAAGAAATGAGAGAGATGCAGGAAAAAAACATGAAAAAAGTCAGCAGTTCAGTCAAGGAGATCCAAAATGCTGAAGAAAATAACATGTTAAAAACCAGCATTGGTCAAATGGATAAAACAGTTGAAAAAAAGTTATTGAGGAGAAGAATGCTTTTAAAAGCAGAATTGGCCAGATGGAAAAAGAGATAAGAAAACTCTCTGAAGAAAACAAATCCTTCAGATAAAGAATAGAACTCAGGGAGATTGCTGATTTTATGAGAAACCAGGACTCAATACTTCAAAACCAAAAGAATGAAAAATTAGAAGAAAATGTGAAATGTCTCATTGAAAAAACAACATATATGGAAAACAGATTTAGGAAAAATAATTTAAAAATTATTGGAATACCTGAAATTCATGACCAGGAAAAGAGCCTTGATATCATTTTCAAAGACTTATTACAGGAAAATTGCCCTGATATCCTAGAAACAGAGGGCAAGATAGAAATGGAGAGAATCCACAGATCTCCCCAAGAAAGAGATAAAAAAAAACAATCCCCAGGAATATTATATCCAAGTTCCAGAACTCCCAAGTCAAAGAGGAAATGTTACAAGCAGCCAGAAGGACACAATTCAAATATTGTGGAGCTGCAGTCAGGATCACACAGGACTGAGCAGCAACTGCATTAAAAGCTCATAGGGCTTGGAATATAATATTCCAGAAGGCAAAAGAGCTTAGAATGCAACTGAGAATCAACTACCCAGCAAAAATGAACATCCTCTTCCAGAGAAATAGATGGACTTTCAGTGAACCAGGGGAATTTCAAATGTTCCTTTTGGAATGGCCAGAGCTGAACAGAAGGTTTGAGCTTCAAATACAGGACTCAGGTGAAGCATGGAGATTGGAGGAGAAGGGGAACATTTGAGGGAATTAATTATGATGAACTACATGTATTCCTGTATAGAAAAATGATATCAAGAATACTCATATGAACCTTCTCATTTAATAGAGCAGGTAGAAGGAGCTTTTATAGATGAAGCACAGGAGAAAACTGAATTTGAAGATATATTGTGGCATAAAAATGGAGTTAATAGATAAAAGGGAAATGTAATGGGATAAAGAAAAAGGAAAGGAGGAATAGGCTAAGATATTTCATATAATAAGATTTTTCTTTATTACAATGAGCTATTACAATGATATAGAAGGGGGAAGGTGAGGGAGAATGGGGGAATCTTTGTTCTCATCAGAGGTGGCTAGGAGAGGAAACAGCATATATACTCAATGGGGTATAGACATCTGGAGTAAGAAGGAGAGGAAGGGGGACAAGGGGAAGGGGGGATGTGAGTGATGGAGGAGAGGATGGACCATGGGGGGAGAGTGGTCAGATATAACACATTTTCTTTTTTACTTCTTGCAAGGGGCTGGGATTGGATGGCCTGTCCAGTACCATAGGGCTGGGTGGATGCTGGACCTAAGGGGTGGTATGTGGGCTCAGGGTCTCTTGGCCCCAGGGCCAGGGATCTGTCTGCTGCGCCACTCAGCTATCCTACAGCAGAGACCGAGTGAAAGGAGAGAGAAAATATAGTTCATGGTAGTAGAGTATTACCAATGGAGGGAGTTGCGATCAACAACAGCAACGGTGGAAAAATATGGAAGTAACTTTTGTGATGGACTTATCATAAAGAATATAATCCACCCGTGACAGAGCTGGTGGTGTTGGAACACAGACTGAAGCACATTTATTATTATTATTATTATTATTTTGGGGGGGTGCTGGGCAAATGGGGCTGGGTGGCCTGCCTGGGGCCACACAGCTGGGTGATTGTTGGATGTTTGAGGCTGGATTTGGACCTGGGTGCTCCTGGCTCAAGGGCCAGTGATCTGTCTGCCACCCAGCCGCCCCTACTGTTATTAATACTATTTTATTTTATTTTGGGTCTGGTTTTTTTTGGTCTTTGTAGGGCAGTGGGGTTGGGGTGGCTTGCATGGGGCCTCACAACTGGGTGATTGTTGAGGGTCTGGGGCCAGATTTGGTCTCGGGTGCTCCTGGCTCCAGGGCTGGTGCTCTGTCCACTGTGCCACCTGGCCATACCTACAATTATTATTATTTTTTTATTTTTATTTTAATTTTTTTCTCTCCCCTTTACTTTATCACTCATGCGGGTCTATATTTTTTTTGTGGGGAGGGGGTATTATGTTTAAACAAGAATATTTTAGTAATGTATAAAAAGCATTATTTGTACAAAATAAGAATAAATAAATAAATAATTAGAACCACAAAATAAATAAAGTTATATAGGTAGGAAGTGGCATAACCTAAATTTCAACTCAGATTCTCTGACTCTAAAAAAGAGCACTTTTTCCCCAGCACCCTACTTTCCTATATCATCCATGATGTTATTTGCTAATACTTAAAGTCAGTTTTATTTTCCAAGCTAGAGTATAACCTCCTTACTAGCAGAAACCATATTATATACTATTCTTGTATCTCTGCCCTGTTCATTTCCATGGTACTCATTAGAGTGCAAAGGACACTGGTCTGACTGGCAAAAGACTAGAATCCTGGTCTCAGCTTGCCTAATGATTCTTTGCATAACTTGGAACAAGTCCTTTCCCTTCTCCAGAAATTCAGTTTCCTCATCTTTAAAATGGGAAATTGATTTCTAAGCTTTCAGATATGATAGTCTATGACAAAATATGATTTCAAGGTGGAGCACCTACCACCACCCAGACCCTGTTGTGAGTTATGACCCCTGTTCTCCCTCTCATGCAAAGAAAATACAACACGCATGTGCATGACTCCCCATCCACCCTTTGTTTTGAATCTTAATTGGACACAGGAATGTTTTAGTGAATTATTCACCCCTGAGCTATTTAGTACTTGAAGCCCTAGAATAGTCTCTTCCACATTGACTTTCTGCTCCACCTTCCTGAGATCACTGGGTAATTGATGTAGGGAGAGAGACAATCATGGGGAAGCCTACATAGAGTCTGGGCCTGCTGGAACCCTGGGAAATGTTTGCAGCCAAAAAGCTCACAATTAGCTCTTAGCACTTCCCAGCAACGAAACCTAGATAAACCCTCTCGCAGTCTTGAAGTAGGGCATTCCTCATCCATTAAATGACATTAATCTATTAATAATCACAGAGCAATCTCCTTAACAAGTGATGATTTCATCTATCAAATTGAAATACTAGTTCAGTACTTGCCCAGAGTCTCTCCTTGTTTTCTAGTTACCTTGTTGAAGTGCTAAAGCCCTGGTAGTAATTGCTGTTTGTCCTTCATTCTCAAAGAGGACCATAACATCAGCAAGGTGAAGCCATGACATGCAAGTGAATTCAGATTTTTAGGGAATCACCCCAAAGAATGACTCATCTTTGGGTCTAATAGCATAAATACTTACTGAAAGATGGACTGAACTGTGGTAATGTGATCCTTATCCTTCTGAAGCACTGAGGTTTGAGATTCTGTTCCATGTGACTTCCTTAACCAAGGAAAAACCTCCATGTTGATTGAGGCTGTGAAATACACTCCCAGTTTCCCATCTCCAATCTCCATTTACCTACCCTATCTCATGGGAACTCACCCACAGTAACTGAGGGCAGGGTAAGAGAAGTACAAGCTCTATTTGCCTGATAAGAGAGAATCATAACATCTTTGACAGGAGTCAGATTATGGTGGGGTCAAGTTGGCTGCTGCCTTAAATTTAAAACCATTTCATAGTGCAAGTTCTTAGAAATCATTTAGTTCAACTATATCATTATATCGACAAGAAAACTAAAGTCCATAGAGAAGAAAGTATATGTCCAAGTCACACAATGAATCAGCCTCAAGGAAGAAAATAGATTCCAAGCTGAAGAAAGTACTGAGTGATCTGTTTGCTTTTTGCTATATACAATAGCCGATCTATATGCCTTTGCAAGTTTGTCCCCATATATGAAATGCTCTCACTCTTCCCTGCCTCTTGGAATCCCTTTGTTGTTGAGTTTGTTTTTTGTTTAGTCATGTTCAACTCTTCATGACCCATTTTGGGATTTTCTTGGCAAAGATTCCTTCTCCAACTCATTTTATAGTTGAAGGACTAAGGCAAATAAGGTTAAGTGACTTACCTAGGGTCACACAGCTAAGGTGTCTGAGGCTGGATTTGAACTCTGGTCATCCTTACTCTTTGACTGGGTACTCTATCCATTGTGCACCTAGCTGTCCTGGTACATAGTAGCTGATTAATAAAAATATATTGGATTGAATGTTTGAGGCTCAGGCTTGGATTTAGAAATTGATTCTGAACTTAAATTAGCAAAAGACTTTCATAGGATAAATCAACTAAAATAGTGTCATAAAAATATCAGATGCTTAATAAATGTTTGTTGAATGAATGAATTGACTATATCAAATTAGGTTTTATACACACGCACACATACATACCCCAACCCAACCAGAGAGATATATCTCTTTTTAGGGAGAGGGAAGAGTGGGGACTCTTTCTTCCCAAGATTCCTAAGTATATTCAAGGACCAGTCAAAATAAATTAAATCAGGACCAATTTCTATCTCCCCAGTCACTTTCCCATTATTTCACACAAAAGGACAAATGAGGGTAGAAAACAATTTATGCAATACTGGTAACAACACTGTAAAGACAAACTACTTTGAAAGATACAATATATACTTCCTGAGATGATGGGCTTGGTATATAGAATGAGACATTTTTGAATATGATCAAGGTAGAACTATGCATATTTGTTACAAAGATTTTGTATTATTTTCCTTTGTAATCATTTTCTTTTCTTCTTTTCAATTTTAGGAACAGCAGGGAAAGTCAGGAAAGGGACAAAATAAATGTTCTTTAATTTAAAATGAAGCTGTTTCTCATACATCATGCACTGCACAACTCATCACAAATTCAGAAAAATACAACACAGTCTTAAAGACTTCCAGGCCGGGAGCATGTTATTGCTCCGTCTGCTTTTGTTGAAGAGATTTTTCTGAATAAACCTGGGGAAAGGGGGGAAGGGAAGGACTGCCCCTAAAGGTTTCAGCTTTTTAATTGGGGTGGAGAGGGGAAAAAAATAGAAAAGGGGCCCATGATGCTAAGGCTACATTTTTAAAAACTGCCAAGCCAAATGTTTTCATTCATGAGTTCATCCAGCCTAAACATGCATCTAATCCCCGCAAACTGACAGTTCAAAAAAACTACCAGCCTGAGACAGACAAAGTGTTCAGTTCAAAGGCAGAATGGACTTGGGGATTATTAGTATTATTGCTTATCATGGAATGACCATCAGGGTGGGAGCTGGGGACCTCCCACCACATTCACTTAGCAAATGAAGGCCCTGGCCCTCCATCTGGATTCTTAAAGGGGCCAACAGTTCTGTTCCTAACTGGCTCTTCAAGAATGTGTTCAAGCTGTCACATCAAACTCCCTTCAGCTCAAGTTAAATGAAAATTGGGAAGGAAGTCTTTCTGTTCAGATGATAATTCCACTTGTTCCACTTGCAGCAGAAGCAAACTGAAAAAGATTGTCTTAAGGCAGTGATTCTCATTTAGTGGTTCAAAAATCACCTGGAAGTATTAATACTTAGAATTATTTAATGATTTAAGAAATAAGTCATTATTAGTTATGTTACAAATACATTTTTCTTCTATCCACAGTATTCACATGTTGGAAGCACTATAGACTTATTTCTTAGAAACCAATATGATCATTTACACAATGATTTGGGGTGTTTATAAACTGATTACATCAAACCCTGACCCCCTTCTGATTAAACACATTTTGTTATTGTAGATATTAAATTTGTCATCAAATTGTTTCCAAACCACCAAAAGTTTAATATTTAACAAATCATTCTCCTATAGTCAGATGCATATTCTCATTTTCATTCTGTACACTATAGCTCCCTCTGTTAGCCTACATTTGCATCTCATCGGTTGTATAATCACATGATCTGATGTTAGAAATTTTTCCATTCTTGTATCACATTTGTTTGTTTGAAAACCATAACTGATAGGTATCTGTGTTATAAACCATCTTGAAATCATCACTGTTATATTTTGCAGAAACAAATCTTATGCTGTGACTCACTGAAGAACTAAAGTTGTCAGATTTTCAAATAAACTAGTTAGCAACACTAGCCAGTTAAAAATTGTTAAAAGCAAACTGATATATATGTATATATGCATATATGTATATCTTTATATTTAATTAAATCATATTTATCATTTAATACAGTCTTTGTCTATAGTCTGAAGTAAATACTTTGCATCATATTTAACTATTAATTTTTAACAATTGATTAGGGAGCTATATCTTATAGTTTGTGAACTGTAGTAGTGGCAGTGTTCAGCTTCAAGAGAATGTCCTGGTGCCTGTTTATTCCTGTGAAATCAAGTTACTTAGAGAAACAAATATCTGCACCGATTGTATTGGTACAGTATTGTCATATGTTTAATGAGTTTTGCATATAAAATGAATTTTCTTTAAAAATATTTTAATTATAGCAATCCAAGATAATTTGATATGCTCATGGGAAATCAACATCTTCATTGACACTTAGCACACTATGACCAGGGAATCAGCAAAACCACATAATAGATCATAGATATGGGGCAGTTAAATGACACAATGGATAGAGTGCCAGACCTGGAGTCAGGAAGATTCATTTCCTTGAGTTCAACTATGGCGTCAGACCATTCATTCACTGGATACCCTGGGCATGTCACTTTACCCCATCTGCCTCAGATGAGGGAAAAGGAAATAGTAAATCATTCTAGTAGCTTTGGCAAAAAAATTCCAAATGAGGTCAAGAAGTTTTGAACATGACTGAAACAATACAACAGCAACAACAACAAGGTCATAATTCTGGAATAATGCAGAAATATGATAAAGATACCTGATTTACAATGGGCAAGAAAAAGAAAAAAGAATGAAGAATACATTAAACTTGGTTTTCAGTTTCTTAGAGACAATACAACTACAATTTAAAATTAGTGAAGCTCTTATAAAAAAGAGCAGCTTAAAATCTGTCATGAAATTTACAATCAATTTATGAAAGCTATGTTGATAAGCTGTTAATTTTTTAAAAGTATTTAAAAAGGCAAATAATGATTCATTTATTTCTATTATAAACAAAAATGTATAAAAGTGATTGAAGTTTTCTATTTAGTAAGTTACCAAGTTACAAAAAATAGTTTTAAAATACTGCAGAAAAATTAATTTTGTCATGTGCCAAATCAATCAATGATTACAGATACCTTTTCTAACAATAGTGTCTTATCAGAAACATCATATGTTTTATGATATTGAATCAGTTATGGGAGAAAAAATGTCAAAAAGTGACATTTATACTTTCCAATTAGGTGAAACAACTGATGTTTGTAACTAGTAATTTCACTTATATTTGTAAGATTTCTACATGATGGTAAAGGTGAAGAGAATTTGCTGTTGTGTCATCAATGAAAGAATGTACCACTGGGTAGAGTATTTTAATCTAATTAATTTGTATTCTGAGGAAAAACAAATCAACTGTTCTATTGGGGAATTTGCACAGATGGAGTAAAATTGGTGATTGGGAAATTTTGAAGTGTTTCTTACTGTGGGAAAAAAATGCAACTTAAATATAGTGTGGACCCACTGCAACATACACAAATAAGTTTTGGCCTCATAGAGAACTCCACAACAACTTAAAAGTATGCTATACTATGCTGTCAAAATAATTTTATAAAATCAAAACCCACTAATTCTCAATTATTTACCCTTTTATGAAGAGACATGGGAAGCAAGTATGTTTTACTTCTAACACACTTATGTTAATTGGCTTTTTCATGACAGAGTTGAGCTTGTCCTTGTGAATTGAGTGAAGGGTTAGTTGTCTTCTTCAATGACCATCCTTTTCTTCTGAGTGTACAAGTGACTAGTATATTCAGCAGGCATTTTTTTGAAAACTTAATGAACTCAGCATTTCATAACAGAGTATAGATAAAAACATATTCCAGGTTCAAGACAAAGTAAAAAGCATGATTAAGAGAGCAAGATTTTGGAGCTGCACAATTAAGAACATTATTAAGTGTCTTGTGTCATTACATAACTTATTAGAAAATTAACTATCTTTGGATTAGGCTGACAAGAAAGATATCGGTGATTATTTTATATTTTTAAAGTGAATTTCCATGAATATGAAATTCTTGAAATTTCCTGTAAAGCAAATTGAATTCTCAATCTATTTCATATTTTTGTGTCTCAGATGAATTGACAATTGATGCAAAAAATTCAATTGAGATATCAAAGGAATATGAAGTACAAACATCATTAAAATAATAGTCTTATAAATTTTGGGCAAATATTTAAAAATGAATTTCTATCTCTCCACAGGTGAGCTTTAAAACTCTCCTATCATTTTCCATCCTTTATTTGTGTGAGTAGGTATTTTCACTTTATTTTTGTTTTTAATAAAAAAACAAAAATAAACTCAATGAAGACTCAGATGTAAGTCTGTGTTGGTCAAATATTACAAATCTCATTGTCTGACATTAAAATTAAATTTATGTATAATTATGATATTATGGCAAACATTTTCAAGTTGTAACTTACTTCATTTAAAAATATTTACATTCAACAAAATTTGCAAAATAAAAAATTTAGCATATCTTGCACATAATAGCATGACTATAAGATATTACTGAATTACTTACATGTAAAGTATAATTCTTATAGTTTATTCCACATAAACTATTTGTACTCATTTATAGAATAATATAGATGATATTGAAAATTTTAATAAAATAAATTGTATATTTTATAATTATATACTAGAAATTTTATTTTAAAGCTTAAAAGTTATTAAAGTTATTATAAACACTGAATGAATACAGCTAAAAGAATGAGTAGTATGTTAAATTGCCCTGAACATTCACACCTTTTTTGTTTGTTTAAATGAGTTTGAGGAAAAAAAAATGAATCTTGGAAACTATCATCCTACAGAGCTTGTGGAAGACATCTCCAAAAGTAAGGGAGTACCTGGGAGCAAGAAAAGGATGGCACTAGACACATGGACAAGAAAGAGACCCCTTCTGCAAAGTTTTGTTTCTATTCTAAAATTTGACTAAATTTATTTCAGAATCTGACATGTGATTGGGGATGCAATTCAAATGCTAACAAGAAATATTTATCTGGAGGCTGCTAATAGAATGGAAAAATCGTATTTTGGAATCAGGACAGACCTAGATTTTCAACTTTCAACATCAGTCAGCTGCAGGGCAATGAGCAAGTGATTCAACTCCTTTAAAGTTCAGTTTCCTTTATTTGTACTATTAGGTGTATTAGGTGATGCCTGGAGGATCTCACCTTCCTAAGGTTGTTATGAGGACCCAGTAAGAAAATTCATGTTAGCTGCTTTGAAAACTTTGAATTACTATGTAAATTCAATTATTTTATTAAGACATATAAGAAGAGAAGGAAAAGAATAAAAACAAGATAAAGAATATGAGTAAGAACAAAACAGAACAGAAGCATGAAAACAAGGTAGAGGGAAAGAAAATAATAGCTCATTCCTATGATACTTTAAGGTTAATAGAGGGGAGTTTTTTCACAATGAATGTGTAATAGTTTCATGTATCATAATCCTCTTTTTAATTAATGAAGAAATTAAGATTCAAATAAATAATAAGATAGCTGTTTGGTGGCTTCTTAGACAATAATTAGACATGTGATGATGCTAGACAATTCACTCAGTCTCTGTAAACCTCAGTATCTTTATCTAAAATGGGGATAATAATTGCATTTACTTTCTTTTTTTTTTTAATTTTTTTTTGCAAGGCAAATGGGGTTAAGTCGCTTACCCAAGGCCACACAGCTAGGTAATTAGTAAGTGTCTGAGGCCAAATTTGAACTCAGGTACTCCTGACTCCAGGGCCAGTGCTCTACCCACTGCGCCACCTAGCCGTCCCTGCATTTACTTTCAAATAATCTGAAACTGGGTTTTTCCTAGCTCAAGAAATAATAACCACTAGGGACAGAAAGATGCCCTGAAGAAGCACTTGGCAGAAAACAAGTATGTCCATGTTATCTTGGTCCAAGATAGAGTTCCCAAGCTTGAGAAATCAGAGATCAGAACTTCTAGAGAAAATAATGCAGTTTACTATTTGGAGAAAGAAGAAGATAGACTGTTCATTTGAATTCAAGTTAGCCAGTTCCCAGAGTTCCTTGGTACAAGGGACTATGCCCACACTACAAGGTATTTGTCCCTCAGTGACTTTCAAACAAAAGCCATTACTCTATAATTTCATCATGTTAAATGAGGAACTCATAATTAATGAGGGATTCTCCCAGATCAACCTCCTCTGATTGTATTTCATTAGATCATCACAAAAGTCTTGTCAATCATGTACTGCAGGTTTTATTATCCCCATTTTACAGTTAAGAAAACTGAGACTCAGAGACATAAAACAGTTAGGAGGTGTCAAAGGCAAGATTAAAACCCAGACTACAAGTCCCATGATCTTTCCACTCCACTATACAGAATCATTATCTTGTAAAACTCTTTCATTTTACAGAGAACAAAGGCTGAAGGGACTTTCTCTCCTGTTAGGGAAGAGAACCTCTAGCAAGCTTGTTCACACTGAATTGTGGGAAAACTAAAGGTTTGATTCTTCTCTTGGGTGTGTGGGAGCAGAGCACATTTTAAAAGAGAAGCCTGGAAAGACCAATTCTGAACCCAAAGAAGTGAAGCCCTAATGGTGGGATATTAGATAGTGTGACAAGTCAATAGAAGACATATTTGACAGAAGGGGGTCTTCTTATTGGTCTAATTTCAAAATTTCTATTCGCCAAATACTAGGCTACCTCTGGGTGAATATATCTAGTATGAGGCTGAAGCTTCTCTATAGTTGCAAATCAGTTCAGATATCTGCTTAGAAGACAGATATCTCTCACAGACAGATAGGTGTTTGTATGTTGAATGGGATTGAACTCTTTACCTCTAAGGAGAAATCTAAGTCGCTATAATTGGGGATAACCATAACTCTGATACCCATAATCCTTGTAATGCTGAGCAGTAGCACAAATCTCACTGTCTCTTATAGGGCCAAGCTTTGCTGTAATCCCCCCCCAGGGAAAAAATATAAACTGCCAAAACACAAACTGAAAAACTTGAATTTCTAAAGAAAACATCAGAGACTAAGAGGTGGGTTCCCAAGAAACTACAGTTAACCAATTTCAAAATGGAGATTCTTGTCTCACTCTTCTTTTTCTGTTTTGCCTTTTTTTCTTCCTTATGAAATAAATCTACTGTGAAATCCTGAAGCTTCAGAAACATGAGAGTGACAGGTAGAAGACAGTCTTGGATATCTTTAATCAACTTTTTTGGGGGGTAATACCTAATAAGTGACAAGATCTTAACTCTTAATATTCCGTTTAATATGCTACATCTGTTCCCTGACCCTTCTTTTCCATATTAAGTAAAAACATTTCCTAAGACTGTGATTATATCTAATAAAGAAGTGATATTCTATTTTAATGCTAAGGCAAATAAAGTCCTCCAGTAGGAGACTTTGAAACTACACTGGTACACAGTTTCAGGAAAACTTGGACCCTGGAGTCCTTCAATGTTCTTTCAAAACCCAAGTTAAGAAGGAGGCTGTTAATTCCCCAGAAAAGTGCATTCAGAATCCATACCAGAAACATATAGAACAGGAAGTAGAATACTAGACTTTGATCAGGAAAATCTGAGTTTATCCTATTGCAAAACTTACTGGTTTTGTTACTATGGGTAAGTCATATAACCACTTTGAATCTGTTTTCTCTTCCCATGTGAAGAGACTGAGAAGTCTGTTTCTGAGAGAGTTATAATGGCATGTTATTAGAACTGTTTTGGGGAAACTCTAGATAATGCTTATACCCTTTGAAAACTAGTCCTAATATGCTAACTTTGTTGTTAGGAAAAAACTTTTTCTTTGATTGGCTTTATTTCAACCTCATTCTCTTCTGCTGCTCTCCTGATGGATTTCTCCTCTTGGTTTGAAACTCCACTTAAGATATCCAATGAAAGACAATACTATAAGAGAAGTGGTTCTTCTCCCCTAGAAGGCTGATTTATGGCCCTATGGAAATGAAACTTGGCTCTTTTGCTTTGCCATTTGTTCTTTCATTTTAGGTGAATAAAATTAATTTGGAAGTTCTAATTTTGATCAGTTCAAAAGGTCAGTAAGACTGGCTCTAGAGATCCATAATCTTAGAGTCAAAGATCATTCAGGGTTTTGCAGCCAATTTAGAATTGATGCTCTAAGGAGCCCAGTGTTAGTAGAGAAAAGGATTCATCCACTCTCATGCTGCATCTGAAAATGAACTAGGCTGGATTCATATTATCTAGAAACTATGGTAATAGTAACCTTGGACCCACTGCCTCAGAGATCAAGTGATATAGAAGAGAATTTACCTCTGTTCTTATTATATCATTGAAATAAATAGCTTTTTCCCCTAAAAGTTTATTGATGTTAAGTGGAAGGGAAACTTGGACACTATTCCCTGATATCTAACAGTTGGGAGAGAGGTAATAAAATCAATGGGGACTCAAGTCTATGGCATTAGAAAATAGATATCTTCCAAATCCTCAGGGTACATCTAGAAGCTTGAAGGGGAGATATAGCAAACCTGTTCCTGGGAAAGTATAACTAGAGAATTCACTAAATATGTATATATAAAATATTTGTATATGGATATATACTCATATATATGCATATATGTACCTATATTAACAAACACATAAGATATGCACATATATTTACATATAAATCTACATACATAGGCATATGTATATCCCTATGCAAACTTTAAAGTTTAATAAATGGTGGTTGCTTTATAATATAAACACTCACAAATCCCAATATGACTCATTATCTATTTACTATTTCCTAAGTTGAAAATATAATTTCAGATCATATTCATACCTATATTTCTGAACCTCTTTTCAATGAATGTCTAGACTAAATAACACAAAAAGACACTTAATTAAAGCAGAATACCTAGTTAAATAATGTGAAAATGAATCAGGTAGCAAGTATTCTAATATAATAATTACAAACTCTTCTACTTGATCATTTTCTATGTATTACTTCTTTTAGCACTAGGGAGCAACCCTGACTTCCCAGTAATTTGAAGGAATGAATGAATTAGTTAATTAATAAAGCATTTATTGAACATTTACCAAATCTAAAATAACTATTTTACATATCTAAAAGTATGCAAATGAAAAAATTTCTTGCTTTCAAAAGGTCAGTAAGTCTGACTCTAGGAATCTGGACTCTTAGAGTCAAAGGTCATTTGAGATTTTTCAATCAGTCTAGAATTGGTGTAAGGAGTGATATTTGGTATCTAGTCATTTTTATTGAAAATTGAATACAAATATGATAGGTTTCACTTACAAGTGTGATAGAAGGGACTCATGATCCTTGGGATATGGTAGCAAAGCAGATGGTAATACCTTTTCCATTAATAAAATCATATCAGTTTCTGATGTCAAACCATTTGATAGACCCTGAGGACTTTGGTGATAGGAACTTTATTTTCTGGGTCTTTAGTAGCTATGGTTATAGCACATGCATGAATAGTAACCCAGCTGCACTTCCACTGGGGTTGCTTCCTGGGAGAACACCTGAAGTTGCTGGGATGGGAGTATTGCTATTTCCAAGGCTCTTGGGCTCAGGGTCCTTGACATCACTTTCTGAAGTAAGATGGCAGGAGAAAATAGTGGTAGTGGTGGTGATGGTAGTTTTATTTACCTGGCACGTGCTCTCATTTCCACATCAAGGTTCCTATCTTTCAGGTAGGGTTGACTTGCTACCTTCATGCATGACAAATGGTAGGAATTGCTAGCCCCTTCTAGACATGATTTTTTTCCCCCAAATGATGATGATAACTGAACTGGAAGCAGGAATAGTGATCTGGGTTAGGGTTAGGGTTACTGCTGCCATATCCCTCCATCTCTTTCTGTCATCTATACCTACTCCAACCTGGCTATTGTAATAATGTACCTTAAAGTTGCCATTATATTTCCTTTTTCTTTTTAACCAGACATATTAGAAGCAAGTCTTTGTTTGATAACATTGCTATGATGTAAAACCAGAACACAAACTTGTGGGTCATATAATTCAAATGATGCTCCCTCACTGATAAGATAAGCTACTTACCTAGTCACAAGTATGTGCAAACAAGAAATTCAACAAATATTTTGTTTTAATATTATTATGGGAGAGACTCCAAAAGCAGTACATTCTTTCCTAGGTTATGAGAGCCAAAGAGAAATTTTTGGTCCCTCATTTGTAATTCAGCCAATACTTTTAAAATGTCTTCATTTTTTAAACTATTGTATATTTTAGTTCTGACTTTCAGAAATCGAAGATTTCTGAGATGGACCTTTGTTTCTAAGATAAACTGGGGAATACATAAGGAGCTTTGTAATTTCCAAAGGTAATCTAATCCATTTTGCCCCTCCTGTTTAATTTTGAGCACAAATTGTTGCAATTTTGTATTATCTACCTCTAAAAAATGATCACCTAATTTTATGTCATGGTCTGAGTAATAGGTATTCTTTGTTTACTTGGTCTTCTTTTTGTAAATGGTCAAGCCAAACAATTTCTTTTTCTTTCTTTCTTTCTTTCTTTCTTTCTTTCTTTCTTTCTTTCTTTCTTTCTTTCTTTCTTTCTTTTTCTTTCTTTCTTAATTTCTTTCTTTCTTTCTTTCTTCTTTCTTTCTTTCTTTCTTTCTTTCTTTCTTTCTTTCTTTCTTCCTTTCTTTCTTTCTTCTCCTTCCTTCCTTCCTTCCTTCCTTTTCTTTCTTTTTTTCATTTTTAATTTGTAGAATAAGTTACATAACATAGTATAAAACAAAAGAATGAAACTGTAAATCTATCAGGTTCATCTTGCTATTTCTTTTAAATATGTAATAAAGACATTATATAAATTTCTTTTTATTCTTTTTTCTTCTCCCCTCCTACCCTAGAAATGGCTAACATGAGACACAAATAGGGTGTACATACACATGTATATATATATATATGTATATATATATATACATATATATATATATACATATACACATACACATATGTAATCATTCTAGAGAAACTCCTATTTATAAGTTCTTTCTCTGGATGAAGATAGTGTCTTTATATACAATTTATTTTTAATTTGCATGTTTACAGTATCAAAATGACATATTTGTTCAAAGTCATTCTTTTTTTTTGCAAGGCAATGGAGTTAAGTGACTTGCCCAAGGTCACACAGACAGGTAATTATTAAGTGTCTAAGACTGGATTTCAACTCAGATACTCCTAATTCCAGGGCCAGTGCTCTATCCACTGTGCCACCTAGCTGCCCCCAAAGTCATTCTTAAAACTATTTCTGTTACTGTAAACAATGATTTACATTACAAGAACAAAAGTTGGTTCTGCTCACTTCACTCTTCACCATTTCATGCAATACTTTCCTTGAGTTTCTAAAATAAATTAGTTCATCATTCCTAATACAGTAGCATTCCACCACAACTATATGCCACAACTTGTCCAGTCATTCCCCAATTGATGGGGATTCCTATAATATCCAGTTCTTTCTCACCACAAAGAAAGATGCTAAATACATTCCTTCCACACTCAAAGTTGTCATTATTTTTGTGCATTTTCCTCCATCTTATTTTTAGCAGAGATAAGATTAAAAGAAAGGCTAAGAAAGAAAACAATGAATAAAAATAAGATGGAGGAAAATTCACAAATAGTAATGAACTATTTATTAAAATAAAGCCAAACTCTTGAAAATGGGATATAGTTGTATGTATAATGAAAGTTTGTCAAGGACAGGGAAGTTTTGTGCTTTTTTTAATGTTATCAATTTCTTGAATATTTATTTTTGCATGATAGCTGTGGTTTCAGTGATGTTAGGAGCTATACCATGAGGAAAATCTCTCACTCATTGAATACTGGCAACTTCTATATAACATTTATTGTCTTAATGAGTTGCCTGGAATATTGCCTGGGCAATGACTTTAACTAGGGCCAAACAGCCTATAAATGTTCCAGGCAAATCTTGAACTCAGATCTTATTCCAAGACCAGCTATTGTATACTTTGCTACCCCTCACCTTATCCATAGTATAAATTTAATAGATATTTGTTGAATATTCAATGAATGAGTAGAAATGAAAATTTACTTTACTATTTTTTCCCTCCAACCTCATTCCCACAGGCAATATGAATAAAGATGATAACTCCCTTAACAAATAAAGCAAAAACTGACACAAGGAAATGAACATTTCCCCCTTCTAAGTCATCACTTCCAAAGACTGCACATGGATTTCAGGATTTCTGTCAATTGCCATGATGGTGTCTGGTTTCCTTTTTGAAACCTTTCTATACAAGTCAGTTTATGACCCACAGGAAAAAAAATGGTCTCATTGGACAATTCCCTCATCTGTGAGAGGATGAGAAAATCAGCATTTCTTAATTATATTATTCTTCTTACTCTCTGAATGCTTAGGATACAATCTGTATCTCAAAGCATGAGATCCCCTCAACAGGATATACTTGATGAATATCTTTTCTATACTTGATGAAATAGTATATTACTTGAGTGTACATGCTCAATAAATTTTGACTAAATTCAGTGGTCATAAATTTTTTGTCCTCTGGACCTCTTTATAGTCTTAATAATTATTGAGGTTCCCTTCAGTTTCAGTTTATGTTGATTATATTATTGAAACTTACTGTATTAAACATTAAAATATATTAGTATTGTTATGAAAATAGTTTTGCCCTTGGCATCCCCCCCATCTTTTCTTTTTAGGTTTTTGCAAGGCAGCGAGGTTAAGAGGCTTGCCCAAGGTCATACAACTATGATGTGTCTGAGGCCAGATTTGAACTAAGATACTCCTGACTCCAGGGCCAGTGCTCTATCCATTGTACCACCTAGCTGCCCCAGCACCCCCCCCCATCTTGAGTATATTGAGAGGTCCTTAGGCCATACTTTGAAAACCATATAGTTAATTGAAACATTTGTTGATTACAGAAATATAGTTTGTCATTATTAAATATAACCCAGTGTCTAAGAGTAAGAAAAGACTCTTTTGCATTACTATATCTTTCCTTGTTTTTAGATCTGTATTTGCCATTTACAGAGGCCTTGTGGTACAATGTGATCAAATGCTATCCTTGGTTCAAGTCTTGTCCAAGACATACAGATTGATTGACCTCGGACAATTTGCTTAGTCCCTCAGAGATCTCTCAACAGAATAGGTGAAGTCACAGAATAGGACCAAAATATGACAACATTTTCAAAACCTTTCAGAAAACCCTTAAAAAATAAAATGATGGAGGTTGGATTAGCTGTCCTCTGAGACTCTTCTCAGCTCTAAATGCATGGACCTAAAAGCATTTAAATTAAAAACCACTTCAGTACAATTTATGATGCCATCCTCTTGCCAACAACCACTTTGGATTTTTTTTAAAAGTGTTGATAATCTCCACTGACCAACTCAACCTATTTCAATGAGAATTTTTAAAGAAACCTCTACATCTCAGGTGCAGTGCTAGATGCCTCAAGGAGCTTGCATTCTGGGAGCCCAGTATAGAGACAGAAATTAAACAAATCACCAAACAGATACATATTGTAATGTTCTGGGGAAAGAGGAGAGCTCTTAACAACTAAGGAGAAAGGAAAATAATTTCCATAAGAGGCAGTCTATGAGTTGAGACTTGGGGGCAGTCTGATTATAAATGTTCTCATATGTAGATTGATTTCAAACTGCTTTCCTGGAAGTTGGGAATAACAGTAGAGAAGGGGTCCAGAAAACTCATCCTATCCAAATAAGCAGTGGAAAAACAAGTTACCATAATATCAAACTCTTTGATAGGGATGAAGGGAGGGAGAATAAAAAGTGGGGAGGGAGAAGGAAGGTGAAGAGGAAGGGAAGAAGGGAAAGAGGGGGAGGCGCAGAAAATATTATAGGCCATATGCGACATCTGTGAAGTCAAAATATGGTACATTTCCCCATGGAATTTTGAGTCAATCACATTTTTTATCCAAGAACATTTTTATAAATGTAGAGCTTTCTGCCCTGGGAAGATTCCCATAATGTTTCTCACTCCAAACTACCCCAACAAGCAAATAGTGTTCTTGATACTTGGTCTTTGTGACTCGGCTTTATGGGCCCACTGGCTATTCATTTCCTATCTGTGATGCTTTTTCTCCTTCATCTCCCTCTTCATGCTTCTACCCTTCTAGCTCCCCAAGGTCTAGAATGTTCATTCTTCCTAACATTTTCCTTCAGATTCTTCTTTTAAAACAGCTTGATAGTCACCTCTTATAGCATGACTTTCATGGTCTCTTTAACTACTTGTATCTTTCCATTCAAGACTACCTTCTATCTTTTCTATAATGTATGTGTTGGTTCTCCCATTGGAAGGTGAGCTTCTTTATTTTTTCTTTATGTTCACAGACCTGATACATATTAGGTACTTTATAAATGTTTATTGATTGAGAGGGTCTCTCATAATCCAGGAAAGGGACAGCCATATCCCACTCCATGTCTCTGGGATAGGGAATTCCAAATAATGCTGAGGACCTAGGTATATAGAAAGTACAAAGGTATGGTTCTTGAAGCTGTGGCTTTTAATAAACCTTGCTTCCATGTCTGACAGTCACCAATTCCAAAGGATGCAAAAAACTCCAGAAAAGTTTGCTTAACTGTTATATTTTTTTCCTTTAATGGACTGATTTTTTTAATGGTAATTTGGATGCCATGTAAACTAATGATTTATCTTAGGAGGACAAGGTCATGGTTCTACTTGGGTATCTTTGGAGTTAGATGTGCTTTATATGGTGAAAAAGTTTGACATGGCTTTCTGAGTTTCAAATCTGCTTAAAAGGATAGACATAATGTATTACAGAACAGAACCAGTGAGAATTGAAAACATATTTTAGGATTAACAAATATAATAAATTTCCAGTGTGAAAACTCCTCTCTGAAATCTATGAACATGGCTACATAAAGAATAAATCTCAATGCATCTTTAATAGTCAGATAATACTTTAATGAAAAATATTTGTTTCTTAACTAAATTCATCCTGTGCAGGACTGCCAGTTTATAAAGCTATTGAATTATGAAGTAATAAATCAGTCACTCTGGTTAAAATAAGGATAAAAGTTAAAAGCTCATAGGGCTTGGAATATAATAATCCAGAAGGCAAAAGAGCTTAGAATGCAACTGAAAATCAACTACCCAACAACACTGAACATCCTCTTCCAGAGAAAAAGATGGACTTTCAATGAACCAGGGGGGATTTCAAATGTTCCTGTTGGAATGGCCAGAGTTGAACAGAAGGTTTTATCTTCAAATACAGGACTCAGGTGAAGCATAGAGAGTGGAGGAGAAGGGGAAAATATGAGAGACTCAATGATGATGAACTACATGTATTCCTATATAGAAAAATGATGCTGATAATACTCATATGAACCTTCTCATTTAATAGAGCAGGAAGAAGGAGCTTTTATAGATGAAGCACAGGAGAAAGCTAAATTTGAAAATATATTGTGGTATAAAAATGGTCAATAGATGAAAGGGAAATGTAATGGGAGAAAGAAAAAGAATAGGAGGAATGGGATAAGGTATTTCACATAATAAGATTTTTCTTTATTACAATGAGCTATTTCAATGATATGGAAGGGGAAGGTAAGGGGGAATGAGGGAATCTTCGCTCTCATCAGAGGTGGCTAGGAGAGGAAACAGCATATATACTCAATGGGGTATAGACAAATGGAGTAAGAAGGCAAGAAGGGGAACAGGTGGAAGGGGGGGGTGTGAGTGATGGAGGAGAGGATAGACCATTGGGGGGAGAGTGGTCAGATATTTTTATTCCTTGCAAGGGGCTGGGATTGGATGGCCTGTCCAGGAATAGGGCTGGGTGGATGCTGGGCCTAAGGGGTGGTATGTGGGCTCAGGGCCTCATGGCCCCAGGGCCAAGGATCTCTCTGCTGCACCACTCAGCTACCCTACAGCAGAGTCAGAGTGAAAGGAGAGAGAAAATATAGTACATGGTAGTGGAAAAGTATGAATGGAGGGAGTTGTGATCAGCAATGGCAATGATCCAAAAGTATGGAAGTAACTTATGTGACGGACTTATCATAAAGAATGTGATCCACCCACAACACTGGTGGTGTTGGAACACAGACTGAAGCACAATTTTATTATTACTATTATTATTATTTTCTTGGGGCTTGCAGGGCAAATGGGGCTGGGTGGCCTGCCTAGGGCCACACAGCTGGGTGATTGTTGGGTGTCTGAGGCCAGATTTGGACCCAGGTGCCCCTGGCCCAAAGGCCAGTGCTCTGTCCCCCACCTGGCTTCCCCTACTATTATTATTATTACTAGTTTATTTTATTTTAGGTCTTTTTTTTGGGGGGGGGGTTGCAGGTCAATGGGGTTGGGATGGCTTGCATGGGGTCACACAGCTGGGTGATTGTTGGGTGTCTGGGGCTGGTTTGGGCTCAGGTGCTCCTGGCTCCAGGGCCAGTGCTCTGTCCACTGCACCACCTGGCCATACTTACAATTATTATTATTATTATTATTATTATTATTATTATTATTATTATTTTAATTTTTCTCTCTCCCCCTTTACTTTATTGCCCATGTGGGTCTACATTTTTTGGGGGGAGGGGGTTTTATGTTTACTCTTAAACAAGAATATTTTAGTAATGTATAAACATTATTTGTACAAAATAAGAATAAAAAAGAGTAAATTGGGCAATGTAAAAAAATAAAATAAAATAAAATAAGTATGAAAGGCTAATGAATGCTTTCCTTCCACTTGAATCCAAACTATCTGAACTTTCTGTTTTGGAAACATATGCAATTAAATATTTTCACCAGCACTACCAAGTAGCTAGACTCCTTCCATGCTAACTCTGTGTTCCTGAAAGAGGGAGGTTGGTGGTGGTAAAGATTAGTGCTGGTAATCTTCTTCAGGGGAACTAATCCAGAATATGTATCTATTTAGGGTTGCCTATTCTTTTCTACATACTTCTTCCCATGTCTGTTTTCCAGCTTCCACCATCATTCACAACTACTCAATCCAACAAGTATCCAGTAGACTATAAACTCTTTGAGGGAAGAGAGCATTTCAATTCTGTTTTTGTTTCTTTACACCTAGACTAGTGCCTAATAGAAATCACTTAATAAATGTTTGTGATAAGTGTTTGTGATAAATAGATGATAGATTAAGGATAGATACATAGATAGATAGATAGTTTTCTTAATACTAGAGAGCAGGACAAGAGTTAGGGATATGACAATAAAAACAAGACTGCCTTTGCCTTCAAGGAGTCTATACTTAATTGGGGGCATGCAACATATTCACAGGGAAGTATCATACAAGGTAATTTGGGAAGAGAGACAGCATTAGCAACTAGGGGGATCGGGGTTCATCAGGAGGTAACTAGGTTCAATCTGGAAGGAAGGTAAGGGATCTGCAAAATGGGGAGAGTATATTCCAGACATGGGGGAAAAAAACCAATGTGGTAACATGGAGATTAAAGATAGAATGCTAAGTTCAGGGAACAGCCAGTGAATAAGTAACACAGTTTGGCTGAAACATACATTAAATAAAGGAGAATACACATAATAAAACTGAAAAGGTAGGTTAGAGCTAGATCTTAGATGTCAAGTTGAAAAATTTATATATCATCCTAGGGAGACATTGGAGATCTTTTAAGAATGGGAGTGGCATAGTTAGACATGAGTCTTTGGAAGATTTTCTTGGACTTCCAGTCAAAATGGCAGAGAGAAGCCAAGTACTGTCCTAAGCTCTCTTGGTTTTCCCTCAAAGCTAATATGAATCAAGCTCTTAGAATTTAGATCCACAAAACCCAGAGAAGAACATCTGCCAACAAGGTCTGTCTCAGTGGAGTATGATTGAACCTGGGGAAAAAAAGCAGAGAGCTAGTGCAGAAGCAGCAGAGTGAAGCCCAGGACCTAACTTAAGAACAGCCAGAAAAACTTTGGCTGTGTGAGTGGCCCATCAGAGAGTTCCAACAAGGCTAGATGGAAGAATTCCAATGCAACAGCTAGCCATCAATCTAGTCAGCTTGGCTGGTCTGGAAGAACAGGACTGTGAGCCCCTGTGTTTTCAGTGGATACCCCTTGTTTTCAATTGAGTCCTTGCCCCCCATCCCTGTGAGAAAGTGACTCTTCCCAGAACAAGCACAGTAACAGCACTTCCCCCTGCCTCCCAGGCTCAGGTGTGGGCAGCAGATCTCCCTCAGTGCTGAGTGAAGATTAAAGAGATTAACTATATAGCTCCAGGGTCCAGCACACATTGTTCAAGAATAATCAGATTCTACTGCTCCCCCTCACACTACCCCTCACCCCTCCCCACCCCCAACCTAGGGAGTGGGCCACAAAGCAAGATCATAGACACTCCAGAGAAAATGTCTAACATCCTGTACTGGCTGGCCCACTTAGAGTTACTAAACCCAGAGAGCAAAGCCTCTGGGGATTTCAACACCAAAGGTCTGGGAACCAGCCCCTCCCCCAACACAAGATCCTAGTGAAATAAAGAAAAGGAAGTGGGGTAGTGGTCCATTGAAAACTAACTTGAAGACAAAGATCATAATTCAGAGAGATCTAGAGCTTCTGAGGAGAATATGAATTGGTATCCAGCCCAGAAAGACTTCTTAGAACAGATCAGGAAGAAGTTAAAAAATCAATTGGAAAAACTGGGAAAAAGAAACACAAGAGAAAATCAATACTTTGCAAGAGGAAATTATCATCTTACAACAAAAAAAGAAAAATACAATTGGAAAGTGCCAAAAAGAAAATAATTGTCTCAAAACCACAACTGGGCAAATAGAAAACTCCTTCAAAAATTGAACCGGTCAATTGTCAAAGGAGCTGCAAAAGGTAAATGAAGAAAATTCCTCTGCAAAAAAAAAAAAAAAAACAGATTGGAATCTGTGGAAACTAATGACATAATGAGACAACAAGAATCTGTTAAACAAAACCACAAAAATGAAAAAATGGAAGAAAATGTAAAATACCTCATTGGCAAAACAACTAATCTAGAGAATAGATCCAGGAGAGACAACTTAAGAATCATTGGCTTCCTGAAAACATTGAGGAATTAAAAAAAATAAGCCTGGCTCAATACTTCAGAATATAGTGAAGGAAAATTCTCCTGATATCATGGAACCAGAGGGCAAAATAGTTATTGAAAGAATACATCAGGGGTGGCTAAGTGGCACAGTGGATAAAGCACTGGCCCTGGAGTCAAGAGTACCTGAGTTCAAATCCAGCCTCAGACACTTAATTATTGCCTAGCTGTGTGGCCTTGGGCAAGCCACTTAACCCCATTTGCCTTGCAAAAACCTAAAAAAAATATTGATCCCCTCCTGAAAGGGATCCCCAAAAGAAAACACTAAGGAATATTGTGGCCAAATTCCAGAACTATCAGATAAAAGAGAAAATCCCACAAGCAGTCAAAAAGAAACAATTTAAATACCAAGGAGCCACAGTAAGGATGACCCAGGACCTGGCTGCATCAACATTAAGGGATAAAAGGGCCTGGAATATGATAATCTGAAGAACAAGGGAGCTTAGAATGCAGCCAAGAATTCATCATCCAGCAAAACTGAACCTTCTCTTTCAGGAGACAAGATGGATATTTAACAAAATAGGAGACTTCTAACTTTTCCTTGATGAAAAGACCAAAGATAAATAGAAAATTTGAACTTGAAACAGGAAACTGAAGATATTCATGAAAAGGTAGAAAAAGGAAAAGAAAAAAAACTGCTATGTGCTATATCTGGCTATATCCCCACCTGGGAGAAAGATTCTCATAACTCTTGAGAATTGTAACTCTATTAGAGAGAATATACTTCATCAAAAGTAATGGACACTCATGACTTGTCTGTGACTCTGATAGAATGATTTAAAAATAATTCTCCTTAAAAAGGGAGGGGAGCAGTAAAGAGATGGGAAGATGAAGAAGATTGAATGGGGTAAATTACATTACATGAAGAGGTACAAAGGACTTATTGCAATAGAGGGGCAGAGGGGGAGGAGGTGAGAACCACCTGAATCTTACTCCCATCATATTTGGATCAAAGAAGTATTAACATATACAGATTCAGTTAATTTAAGAAACTTATCTTACCTTTCAAATATTGAGAGGTGAAAGGGGGAGGGGGAAGAAAAGAGGAAGAAACAGAAAGAAAAGAGGGAAGAAGGGATAAAGGGAAAGGTGAAGGAAAGGGAAGAGGGGTTGACTATAAGAGGAAAAACACACTGAAGGAGGTGGTATTCAGAAGCAAAATACTGGAGAATGTGGATAAGGTGAAAAAAGGGAAAATACAAACAGAGGTGAGATAGCATAAAGAACTAGTAATTATAACTTTGAATGTGAATGGGATGAATTCTCCCAGAAAACATAAGCAAATAGCAGAGTGGATTAAAAACCAGAATCCTACACTATATGCTGCTTACAAGAAACTCATTTGAAGCAGAGAGTTGCATATAGAGTAAAGGTAAAAGGTTAGCACAGAATATATTATGTTTCAGCTGAAGTAAAAATGAGAGGGATAGCAATCCTTATCTCAGACAAAGCAGCTGCAAAAAGAGATCTCATTAAAAGAGATAAGGAAAGAAACTATAACCTCCTAAAAGTTACCATAGACAATGAAGCAATTTAAAAACTAAATATGTGTGCACCAAGTGGTATAGCATCCAAATTCTTAGAGGAGAAGTTGAATGAGTTACAGGAAGACATAGACTGCAAAATTCTACTGGTGGGAGACCTCAACCTCCCTCTTTCAGAATTAGATAAATCCAACCATAAAATAAACAAGAAAAAGTTAGGAGGCAAAAAGAATGCTGGAAAACCTTGACATGATAGATTTTTGGAGATAGAAAGTAATATACTTTTTTCTGCAGTACATGGCACCTACACAAAAATTGACCATGTACTAGGGCATAAAAGCCTAATAATCAAATGCAGAAAAGCAGAAATAGTGAGTACTTTCTTCTCAGACCATAATGCAATAAAAATCATGGAGAGAAAGACTTAAAACTAATTGGAAACTAAATAACCTCATTTTAAAGAATGAATGAAAGGCAGCTAAGTGGCATAGTGGATAGAGCATCAACCCTAGAGATAGGAAGACCTGAGTTCAAATCTGGTCTCAGAAACTAAATAATTGCCCAGCTATGTGACCTTTTGGGCAAGTCACTTCACCCCCATTTCCTTAAATTAATAAAACAAAAATGCATAGCTCAAACAACAAATTATAGATAGAATTAATGATTTCATCCTAGACAATGACAACAATGAGACAACATACCAAAACTTATGGGATACAACCAAGGCAGTTATTAGGGGATATACTATATCTTTAAATGCTTACATGACTAAAATAGAGAAAAAGGGAATCAATGAACTAAGCTTACAACTAAAATATTAGAGAAAGAACAAAATAAAAACCCCCAATTAAATACTAAATTAGAAATTCTAAAAATTAAAGGAGAAATTAATAAAATTGAAAGCAATAAAACTATTGAACTAATAAATAAAACCAAGAGTTGGTTTCATGAAAAAAATAGATGAAACTTTGGTTAATTTTAATTTTAAAAAAAAGAAGAAAACTAGTATCATAAATGAAAAAGTTGATGTCACCACCAATGAGGAGGAAATTAAAGTAATAATTTAGTAGTAATTTTTAAGATGATTTTGCCCAATAAATTTAATAATCTAAGTGGAATGGATGAATATGTACAAAAATATAAGTTGCCCAGGTTAAATGAAGAGGAAATTAAATAACTAAATAAACATATCTCAGAAAAAGAAATTCAACAAGTCATTATTGAACTCCCAAAGAAAAAATCTCCAGGGTCAGATGGACTCACAAGTGAATTAAGGAAAAATTGGTTCCAATTCTATATAAACTCTTTGGAAAAAAATAGGTGAAGATGGAACTCTGCCTAACTCCTTCTATGACACCAATATGGTACTGATACCTAAACCAGGAAGAGTCAAAACAGAGAAAGAACATTATAGACCAATTTCCCTAAGGAATATGGATGCAAAAATCTTAACAAAGAAATTATAGCATATCAATATCACTAGGATAATACACTATGATCAAGCAGGATTTATCCCAGAAATGCAGGGTTGATTCAATATTAGGAAAACTGTCAGTATAATTGGCTATATCAATCACAACCCTAACAGAAATCATATGATTATCTCAATAGATGCTTTAAAAGCCTTTGAAAAAATGCATCACCCATTCCTACTAAAAACACTAGAGAGCATAGGAATAAATGGATTGTTCCGACCCTAAAAATCATCTAAAAAAACTCAGAAACAATGAGCAACTTTAGCAAAGTTGCAGGATATAAAATAAACTTACATAAATCCTTAGCATTTCTATAATATATTACTAGAAAGATATAGTAACAAGAGCTAGAAAGAGAAATTCCATTTAAAATAACTTCAGACACTATAAAATACTTGGAAGTCTACCTGCCAATGCTCAGAAACTCTATGAAAACAACTATAAAACACCTTTCACACAAATAAAATCAGATTTAAATAACTGGGCAAATATCACCTAATCATGTATAGGCCAAGTTAATATAATAAAAATGACAATTCTTTCTAAATTAAACCACTTATTTAGTGTCTTACCAATCAAACTTCCAAAAAATTACTTTAATAAGCTACAAAAATTGTAATTAAATTCATATGGAGAAACAAAAAGTCAAGAATATCAAGGTATTTAATGAAAAAATGCAAAAGAAGGTGGTTTATCTTTACCAAATCTAAAATTATATTATAAAGCATCAGTCATCAAAACTCTCTGGTACTGGATAAGAAATAGAGTAGTGGATTAGTGGAATAGACTAGGTGCAAAAGAGACAGCAGGAAATGATTATAGTAATCTACTGTTTGACAAACCCAAAGAGCCCAGCTTCTGGGATAAGAACTCTCTCTTTGATAAAAACTGTTGGGAAAATTAGAAGTTAAGTTAGTATGGCAGAAACTTGGATTAGACCAACATCTCACATCCTATACCAAGATAAGATCAAAATGGGTATAGGATTTAGACATAAAAGACAATATTATAAGCAAACTAGGAGAATAAGGAATAGTTTACCTGTCAGATCTATGGGAAGGGAAGCAGTTTATGACCAAGGAAGAGATGGAGAACTGTAGGGAATGTCCAGTGTCCCCACTGCTTTGATGGGAAGCTGAATAGAAAAAGACACAGGCAGGTGGGCAATTCAAGAGAGCAATCCCTTTATTGTCCAAAGAGTCAGAATATTTAAAGATAAAAACCACAAAGAGTATGTAAGCAAAAATGCAAGCTTGTGAGAATTGCACCCTTTGATCTGGTCACAGAACTCTGTGCACTATTTTTCCATGTCGTGGGTACAGGATTTGTTTTGTCTCTGCCCCTATATAATTGTGTATATTTTCAGACATATTTTCTTCCCAAGTTGAATACTCCCTCCATTCTCAGGGTCCTTATCTGGCATTGTATAAATCTTCAGAGTTCATGAAGAATGTAATGGAGCAATCTTTGAGCATGTTTCCCACAAAAGCAGGCACCAGTTAAGGTAAGACCTGGATTGCAGATTCATACTCTGCTCCAGTCCTCTAGAGAGAACAAATTGGGTAATTTTGATTACATTAAATTAAAAAGCTTTTGCACAAAAAACCCACTGTAACCAAGATTAAAAGAAATGCAGTAAATTGGGAACAATTTTTACAACTAGTGTTTCTGACAAAGGATTCATTCCTAAAATATATAGAGAACTGAGTCAAATTTATAAAAAAGTGCCATTCCCCAATTGACAAGTGGTCAAAGGATATGCAAAGGCAATTTGCAAATGAGGAAATCAAAGCAATCCATAGTCATGTGAAAAACTGCTCTAAATCATTAATGATTAGAGAAAAGTAAATTAAAGCATCTCTGAAGTATCACCTCACACCTCTCAGATTGGTCAATATGACCAGAAATGACAATGATCAATGTTGTAAGGCATATGGGAAATCTGGGACACTAATGCATTTTTGGTAGAGCTGTAAACTGATCCAACCTTTCTGGAGAGCTTGGAATTATGCACAAAAGGCAATAAAAATGTGCAAACTCTTTGATCCAGCAGTACCACTATTGGGCCTATACCCTGAAAGAGATCATGAAAACAGGTTAAAACATCACTTATACAAAAATATTCATATCAGCTCTGTTTGTGGAGGAAAAGAATTGGAAATCAAGGGGATATCCATCAATTGAGGAATGGCTCAACAAATTGTGATATATGGAACACTATTGTTCTATTAAAAACCAGGAGGGATGGGATTTCAGAGAATCCCAGAACAACTTGCATAAATTGATGCTGAGCAAGATGAGCAGAACCAGAAGAATATTGTATACCATAACAGCAACCTGGTGATGATGATCAAGCTTAATGGACTTGCTCATTCAATCAGTGCAATAATCAGGGACAATTTTAGGGTATCTGCAATGGAGAATACCATCTGTATCCAGAAAAAGAACTGTGAAGTTAAACAAAGACCAAAGACTATTACCTTCACATTAAAAAAAGGTTGTCTTATATACTATATAACTTTGCTATCTCTAATATTTTATTTTTTTCCTCAAAGATATGCTTTTTTCTCTCAACACATTCAATTTTGATGAATGCATAGCATGGAAACAATGGAAAGATTATCAGATTGCCTTCCATGGGAAGGGGATGGGGGAGGGAAGGGAGGATGGGGGGGAAAGTGTAAAATTCAAAACCTTACCAAAAAATAATAGGTAAAAACTACTATTGTATATAATTGGAAAATAAATAAAATATTTATATAATTTAAAATTTTTTTGGAAGACTTTCTTGTGAAGTTTGGAGGATGGCTTGGACATAGGAGAAACTTCAAGTAGAAAGATTACAATTGCAAAAATTATCTAGAGTCCAGTGGTGTTAATCTCAGATCAAACTGGGGAGTTAAGGGAGAACACATTGACTTTGAAAACCACAAATTATCTATGTTGCATTTTAATTTTTCTATTTTGTTAAACATTTTCCCATTATATTTCAATCAGAACTCAAGAAGTTTGTGTTCTTGCAAAAGCAGACCATGATTCTGCTAAACCAGGAAAAGGCTGCTCTAAATCAACCCTCTACTATATCCCTAACGAGTTGTCATCCAGCCTTTACTTAAAGATGTTAGTGAGGGGAAACAAATTAGAAGGCTGCTACAATAGTCATAAAGAAAGGAAATGAATATTTAAATAATATAGTGAATCTATGAGTGTAAATAAGGGAATGAAAAATGAAGGAATAAATAAAGCATTTACTTTTTACTTACTTTGTTCAAAGAGCACTCTGCCAAGTTCTAAAGTATACAAATAGAAAACTAGGCTCCTCTTCTTAAAAAGCTAACACTTTATTTCCTTTGATATTCTTCACTTTTGTTTTTCCAAACGGATTTTGTTATTTCTTCTAATTTAGTGAAAAAATTTTTTTTATAATTCCATAAATTAAAAATAAAATGAAATAAATTTAACAAAAATAGAAGCTCATTTTCTAATGGAGGAGGCACCACACAAGCAACAAACAGCTGCAAGTTAGATGTGGTCCTTGAGGTAGAGCAGCAAAACAGATGTGAGGGACTCTTCTTTAAGTAATTTTACTTATAACATTATAGTAATTTCATTCAGTAGTTAAATCAATGTACCTTGAGTCTCTGAAGTTCTGGGAGGAGCTGTTGATTTCTTTTTCAAGCACAGACACGTTTGTCCCTTTCCCTCTGTTCTTGGCTCTCTTTCAGAGATCTTCTATAGTACAGAATGCTGCCCATTGTGGCACTATTTGTCTGATCCTAAAAAGTTCTCATAACCTAGAGCACCATTGTTATCAGTCTTGACCCAAGCAGAATTTTGTAGCCCAGATCTCCGCTGCACTGGAAAGAAGGAAGGGAGTTAAGGATGTGGAGTTGGATTTTATGTAAAGTCTCAATGTTGGTAACATGGAGATTGGGGAAGGGGTCCTGAGTGCACTCACTGTAAAAATTAGTTCATGTGTTTATTTGTTTGTTTCATTTCTTTTGGATACTAGGTGTCCTAAATCATAGAAACAACCAACACTTCTTTCTTTTTTTCTAAAGCTATTATAGATATTTTGTATTGTTTTACATCAACATATTATTCCCAAGTATCCCTCCTTATTCCCTTCCAGAGAGCCATCCCTTATGATTTGCAAGGGTAAGTTAGAGATGTCTTTTCATCTTTCTTCTTTTAAATCCTTCTTGAGAACTGTCTTCCTTTTTGTCTGATTATATTTTACTAGTACTCCAAATCTCTAAAAATAAAAAAAAGAGTTGGAAGCATTGTGGGATGACAGATGCACTAGTACATTGAGGTCCTGGGAAATGTTACAATCTTAAGTTTTACAAATAACTTAATAAAATTGTTTTTGTTTTTATTGCATTCACTTTTGACTTTTTGATGTGTAGCTATTCTTTTGATTTAAATTGTACAGTTACTATGTATATTGCTTTCTTGACTCTGCTGTGTTTTCTCTGCATCAGTTCATATAAATATGACCCTATTTACCTTCTTGGCAAAGATACCAGAAGGATTTGCTATTTTCTTCTCCAGCTCATTTTAAAGATGAGGAACGGAGGCAAATAAGATCAAATGACTTGCCCAGGTCACACAGCTAGTAAGTGTCTAGAGCTAGATTTGGCCTTAACAAGTTGAATCTATCTGATTTCAGTTCTGGCACCATCATATCTTACATCACAATAATTTCCATTACATTCATGTACCACAATTTACTTAGCCATTCTCCAATAGATGGGTATCTACTTTGTTTTCAGTTCTTTTCTATCACAAAAAAGTAAAAATGCTTTGGAATATATTACTTTCTCCTTTATTTATGACTCTGGCTCAAATGATTTGGAAATTTTTTATCACTTTATTTGTAAAATTCCAAATTCTTTCCCAAAATGACTATACCCATTTCACAGTACCTGAATGTACTAGTGTATCTGTCATCCCACAATCACTCCAATTTTTTTTTTATTTTTAAAGATTTGGAGTACTAGTAATACATAATCAGACAAAAGGAAGTTAGTTTTTAAGAAGCTTACATTCTAACAGCAAGACAAAAATCAAGATGACCAGTAATGAGTCAGGATGCAGTGAATGACCTTGGCATCTTTAATGTCTAATAAAGCTAAAGGTGCTCCATCATGCCTGCTTTAATCTTCATGGCTGTTGTTTTCATCTATCCCATTCCAACAGGGGAAGTCTTCTCATGCCTGGGATAGACATACCTCTAACTCATCAAGAGGTCTGAAGCCTATATAGCAGTTATCCCCAACCTGAATTGGGCCATCTGTGAAAAGTTTTACTGGAGTGTGGTTGCTGCACAGGCTAAAGTTTCTTGGGAGAAAATAACACAAACAAGAAAACTGAAGAGTAGATATGAATATATAAAGAGAAGGTAGCTAGCTCATGTTCAAGGATATGTTGGAGAAAGAAGTTCTGGGAATTGGGAGCAGAGTCCAGAGATGAATGAAAACTTGAAAATGACTGGTTTGACATTTTCCTTAAAATGGAGGTTCCAGGAAGAACTGACCAATCAAAGAAAGAAGAGTGATTAGAGAAAAGGGAAGACATTATAGTGGTAGAGTGATCGAAACTGCTAGGTAGCAGTGGAGAAAGAAGTTCAGAGAGTCAGGAGAAGAGTAAAGGAGCAATAAAAAGTGACCCAATTATAGTAATTTCATTCAGTAGTTAAATCAATGTCAGTTAATTACTATATCAAGGAGACCCAAAAAAGCCCAGAGTACCCTAGTCAGCAAACATATGTCTTATTTGCCAGAAAGAAGGTAAATAAAGGCAATAAAGGCAAAACTGTGTTATAATTATAAACTGCAAAAATTTTATGAAAAAGAATGATAAAAGATTAGGAATAATATCTCATATAGAGAAGTAGTAGAAACTAAAACCAAGTTAAAGAAAGCTTAGCAAAACAGGCAAGTAAGAAAAGTCAACTAAAAGGAATCTGAGGATTAAAATGAAAAGACGACCCCAAACAATGACAAAAATGGAAAAGATTTGTGAAAAACATTTTTAACAAACTGCTACGTCCATGAAAAGAGTGGAATAACCACATCAAAGTCTTGATGGAGCTTATAGAGGAAGCAGAAATGGTACTAAAGAAAACAAAGAAAAGTAGCTTTATCAGACTGAGTGTAGAGATTTCTTTAGGAGGTGATACAATTGTGAGGACATTAAGAGACTAATATATAAGGTATTCAAATAAAGGAAGAAACCAAAGGCATGGGCAAATTGTCAGACCTCATTAATATTTTTTAAAAGTGAACTACCAAACTATACACCTACTCTGCCATCTATATAAAATCAAAAGGGGGCAGCTAGATAGTACAGTGGATAAGTCATTGACTCTGGAGTCAGGAATATCTGAGTTCAAATTTGGCCTCAGACACCTGATAATTACTTAGCTATTTGACCTTAAACAAGTCACTTAACCTCAATGCCTTGCAAAAACAAAAAATCATTAAGAGAGTTATCTATAAATGGATTTAAGGCATTCTCAATGAGAATACTTTGTAGAGAATGGAACAGGTTTTGAAAATCAATATTCAAGCATGTACATGTTTATCATCTCACAATAATTGAAATATGTAGAGAATATTGTACCTATTGTGATTTTAATTATTGATTATGAAAAAATTATTGTAATCAAACGAACAAAACACTATTTTATAAACACTTTTATAACAAATTGTCTTCAATTCAGGATTCATTGAGAGTTGTTACAAGAAACCTACCATTGAGATCAGTATGTTTTGTTGTGTAGTGAACATTTTTCTTTTATTTTTGCCTGTCTTCTTGCTGATTGTCTTTCACTTCTTGTCTATTGTATTCACTTTTATAGTTTTGATAAATCTTGTCATTGTAGATTCCAGTGTTTTTTTCTATCCTGTCCATTATTTTTGCTATGCAGGTCGTAAGTTCTTTTCTCATAATTCTAATTTTTTTAAAACACTCAGTAACAGCATATTGTGGTTCCATGTCCTCAAATTATTCTTTTGCATATACGAGATGAGATCCCTTTCCTTTGTTTTATAAAATTTGTTTCTTCCTGGGATCTGTATAATACTGGTCTCCCCCTCCCCCTCCCCCTCCCACCCCCCCCCATACAATCCTCTGTTATAAACTTTTGGACTCCCTTCCCTCTTATAGTGGGCTGAAATTTAAAAGGTCTCTGTCTTCTCCCTCCCTGGAAATTATGTGATTTGCCACCTTGAATCTCTGCCTCAAGTGTCTTTTGAGTGGGCAGAACTGGTCCCAATTGAATGATGAGTACCATTCCTCAGCCTTAGTGGAATGCCACAAAGCTCCCATATTCATTTTGTCCTTTCCAACTCAATGTTTTGTCATCTGGCACAAGTTGTTCATAGAGGAGCCACCCTGGTTCTAAATGGTTGTTTTTTGTAATTTGGGTCCCAGAGCTATATTGAGCCCTATTTCAAGCATGTCTTGCCCCTTAACCTCTGTTCCTGGCTATTCTTTGTTTTTTTTAGTTTTTTTTTTTTGCAAGGCAATGGGGTTAAGTGGCTTGCCTAAGGCCACACAGCTAGGTAATTATTAAGTGTCTGAGGCTGGATTTGAACTCAGGTACTCCTGACTCCAAGTCCAGTGCTTTATCCACTGTGCCACCTAGCCACCCCCTATCCACTGTGCCACCTAGCCTCCCCCCCTTTCTTTTAGTTTTAGTTTTTTTTTTTTGTTCCTGGCTATTCTAAAGAGATCTTTTGCAACATAGAATGTTTTCCCAACTTTGTAGTGGCTCTGCAATCCTCAGCAAATTTCTATAGCTTAAAGGATTGCAAAGATATATCCAAGCAGCCTAGAACCAAGAGGTCCACCATCCTGGAAAGCAGGAGAAGACACTGGGGTATAGGACTGGGTTTTGTTGTAAGTCTATATAAATAGCCTATTGCAACCTCCCTGCTGGTATCATGGAGTGTGGGAGAGGCATGCTAAATCGAGCTCTATGCAGAAGTCAGTTCATAGATTGTTGTTTTTATCTTCTTTGGAATCCAAGGGTCTTAAGTCATGGAGACAGTTGAAGTTTCTTTATCTTTGAAAATGATTTCAGTTTGAAGTGGTTTGAGAGACTAAGGGAAGCAGTGAAAATGTCTGGTTCCCCATTTTACTTATCATATGACTTAAAAGTAGATTTGACTTGCCTTTAGTTTCAGAGTCCTAGCCTTTAAGAATGCATCACACCACAATATGACATCAGAATAGTATTTTTAGTATGACTATTATTCCATTTTCTTATGTTTTTATTGTCTAGGCTGCTTGCAGTTTGAATAATCTGCTTGTTTTTTTCCCTCTATAGGAATTCTTCAAATGTTTCTCTTCTATTGAATGCCTATATTTTGAAATTGCTGTTTAGGCTCTGATTTATATATTATTCTGGATTTTATCTTGAAATCCTTTGCTCTTCAGGATAAAATATGCTTTTTTTTTTGTGGTTTCTGGTGGGTTCCAATTTGTCTTTATCCTAGTGATCCCAGGAAGAACATTATGAAACGATAAATTTCCTTTCCTTTATATTTGAAAGTCTTTATCTGGTCACTTGCAAAATTTGTTGTTTTTCCTTTCAATCATTAAACTAAATCCTATGTGTATTATGTGTTTTTTCCCATGGAAGCAATCTGTGGGTTCTTTCAATTAGTACTTTCTTTTCTGTATTCAGAAGTTCTTAATAGTTTTCTTGTATTATTTCTTGCATTATAAAGTTAAGGTTTTTTGACTAGTCATGTTTTTCCTAGGAGATCTATCATCTTTAAGTAGTCTTTATACACTTTATCTTCAAGAAAAGTATGTTTTCCTTGTACAGAATTCATGTAATCTTTAAATGTTTTTGTCCTTGACCTCTTTTTACCCCAATTGTCTTTTACTTCTTCTGTAAATTTGGAATTTCAACCTGTTTTCTTTATTTCTTGCTTTGTAGAGATTTACACTCATGGATTCAAGTTTTTCTATCTTCTTAATTATTTCTGCTGTTCTGTCTATAAATTTTACTTTTAAAATTCTTATTTTTCTCTTATTCTTATTTTCAGGAATATCCTGCTATATTTCCATGCTCTCTTGAAAATCCACAGGATTCTCTGCCTCAAGCAGATGTTGATTTATTTTCCTTTTCTTTGAAATATTTATCAGAAAGGGACATTTACTCTTCTGTTTTAATATTTCCCTTTTTGATTTATCTGCTTGTGCTCAAAATTTTTAATTAAGTTTTCTTCCTTTGGAAATTTTTGATAATTTCAGTTTTTCTCCTCTTTTATTCTCATAATGCTCATTTTCTGACTCTTCCTTGAGAGCAAATCTCCAAGGGCTAGAACTCAAAACAGACTCAATAATCTTCCATGTTGGGGATTTCAATTTTCACCAGTCTCAGTGACTTCTGAGAAAATAGAACTGTACGCAGTGAGATACCAACCCACTTTCCTTCAGACTTAGTTACCATCTCCAAACATGCTGGTACCATATCCCAGTTTCTTTTTTTTTTTTTTTTTTTGGTTCTCTGAGAGCTAATTGATGCAACCTGAGCACTTTTGCTTTTTTTAGGTCTCTAACTCCTCTGTCAAAGATAAGAGAGCAGAGCTAAATTCTATTGCTTGTTACCACAGAATGTCCAAGGCAGAAGTCCTAGCAGGGACTACAACAATAGCAAGAAAAGTTTTGAATGATTCCTAGAACACAAGCTTCTTGCTTAGTCTGGGCTCCTTGATAGAAAGGATTGGGAGTGGGGAAGGGACTCAGGTTATTACTACATTAGATTTTTTTGGTATCTTCACCTGAAGAGATATCTATAATTATTTTACTTCACACAAAATTCTTGATATGGGGAAATTGGAAAAATTGTCTAGTCCTCTCTCATCATTCATGTGACCCAATACTAACATTAAAAATACAGTGCCATAAGACTTAACAAATTAATTATGTATAATTCAAAGTGATTTAAAGACAGAAGACTCAGATTCAAAAATCTCCTTGAACACTCACTAGATGTAGGACAATTGCCAAGTAATTTTTTGAATGTCAAACCCCAATAAAAATAATAACATGTAATGTAAATCCCTTGAGAGAAGGGACTATTTTATTTCTATCTTTGCATCTATAACATCTAACACAGTCTCTAGCACTCAGGAAATTCATCATAAAGAAGGGGACATAGGCCATAGATACAAATATATGGTTTTTGTTTTATTTGGGGGGGGGTTAGATAGATTGTATATGAAAATCCCTACAGATAAAACCTATACAGACACAGTGTTGTGGGATTTGAAAGATCATTTTTAGTAGAACTAAAGGGGGGGGGGGGCATTTATGTTGAGCCTTGAAGAAAAAGAAGGAATTCTATAGGTGGAGTTCTTTCAGAATAGTGATACTGGCCTTATTGCCAGAGGGCCCTGCTAGCTGGTAGGAGCATGAAACCACTTGCTGAGAGTAGCCACACCTCCTTGTCCTACCCACTGATCTTCAGTTCTTGACAAAAAAAGGCAAAAAGCTTTTACTGGAGACCTCTAGAAGCTTGTTTTCAGCTTGAAAAGTTAATCCACCTAATAAAAGGATTAGTTTGAGCATTTCCCTTAAACCATAAGCTCCAAACCTCTATATGGGCAAATGTTTGGCCAGTCTCTGTTGGAAATCCCTACCCCTCACCAATCACAGGTCACCAGCACCTGAGGCAATGTGGTTATCTTCACCTGGAGTACCACACCCATGGGGGAGGTCCCTGAAAACTTCATGCCAAGTGACAAGATTTACAGATGAGCAACTTGGGTGGGCCAACCATCCCCAGTGTCCCAAGTCCCCACCCTCTTGGAAACTTTGCCAACCTGCTTCCCCAAATGACATAACCTCCTGCTAATGTCTTCCTGCCAAGAAAGGAGATTACCTGGGAATAGAGGGAAAAGAGACTCCAGGGTGGCAAACATCTGTGATTACATATGGCTGGGGTAGGGGTAGTGGTAGAAATATTACATAGTCTTACCCTGTCAGACACTGGAGACACCTTCACACATGGGTGTTACTGATTTGTCTCAAGTATAACAGTGACAGTAGACAAACCCAACTGCAGAAGCATTCACAGTTGACCAGGAAGATCCCAATTCTGGTTCAGCATCCCATAAGGGAAGCTCAATAATCCAGTGGCTTCTAAAATAAACTCATTAATTTAGTCAGCACTCAATTCATCAGCCCCTGATTACTTCTGTGGTTACAGATTACTCCTATACAGCAGATAAATTTCTAACTGGGTCTAGAATATAGACTATTAACCTTGATCTTTCCCCTCATACTCAAACAGCATTTCCATGAAGAGCAGACAAGAAAACTAGCAAGAATAAGTCAGAATCTCAAGTAAGTTGTTTGGTAAAACAAAACCAAGTTAAAATGAGTCTCCTCCTATGAGTACCCCCATACCTAGGAATGCTTCCAACATTTTTGCTAGTGCTATTTATCCCCTCCTCTTCGAATGTCTGACTTCTGCCACCCATCCATTCCTACTATCTTTGAAATATCTACCTCCAATCCCACTTCCTACAAGAAGTTTTCTCTGACCACTCTAAGCCCCTATTTTCAATTTAGACCATTTTATTATAGGTTAGTTCATCAACTTGCATCTATTAAGTACCTACTATGCTCCAGTTCCTTCCATGAAGTTTAGCTGAGAGTCTAATGAAAGAAAAATATGCTAAGCAACTAGATACATACAAGTACAATATACAATAAACTGGAGGTAATTTCAGAGGGAAGAAGAACTAGGAAACATTTCGTGCATTAAGTGAGCTTGAACTGAGACTTGGAGGAAGCCAGG
The DNA here is from genome assembly GCF_037893015.1 of Macrotis lagotis. Taxonomy (NCBI): domain Eukaryota; kingdom Metazoa; phylum Chordata; class Mammalia; order Peramelemorphia; family Peramelidae; genus Macrotis; species Macrotis lagotis. The sequence continues at coordinate 456,346,457 of NC_133658.1, forward strand.
GAGTTTAGAAGCATAGTTGAGGGAAAATATTCCAGGTATAAGAGACAGTCAGTGAAAATGTACTGAGGGCAACAGCAAAGGAGGCCACTGTCACTAGACTTCAAAGTACATGGAGAATAGGAAAAATAGGAAAGGGTCATATCAGGCTTTAAAAGTCAAATAGAAGATGTTTATATTTGGTCCTAGAAGTGATAGGAAGCCACTGGAGTTTATTGAATGGGGAGTGATGTGATCAGACCTGTGATTTAAGAAGACAAATGAGAGGAAAATAACTGACAGCAGGGAGATACTTGGGTCAGAGAGACCAACCAGAAGGTTACATTTCAGGTTTAAGGGTGCACTGTGATAGTTGTTATATCAGAGATAAGGTGGTGTGTGTGTGTGTGTGTGTGTGTGTGTGTGTGTGTGTGTGTGTGTGTGTAACATATTATAAACAGAAACAGCGAGAATTGACAAATGATAGGATATGGGGAGGAGAAAGGATTGCAGAATCAAAAATGACACCTGGGGTTAAATGGGAGAATTGTGTTATTCTCCATAGCAAAAAAAAATTTAGGAAAAGTGGAGGATTTGGAGAAAAGACAATGACTTAAGTCATTCCAATAGGCAGTTGGAAACTTATGACTTGGAAGTCCAGAGAGAGGCAAAGGCTGGAAAAGTAAATCTGAGAATCATCTGATTTGGGATGATAATTGAAACTATGGAGCAGTTAATATCACTAAAGGAAAGAAGAGAACCCAGGTTAGAGTCTTGGAAGATCCCTATACTTACTACAATGGATATTTCTCCTTTATTCTGAAGGAAGACCATGACATCAGTGCAAGTGATGCCATGACAAGCACATGAATTAGATCTGAGTGAGGGAATGCTGTGCTAAGGACCAGTTTCATTTTCTCCTCTAGAGCTATCTGGCTCCAATGATCAGATATGAATCAGGACAATTGGAGATAGCCCTGGATGTGAGGCCATCAGGATTAAGTGACTTCCACAAGGTCACACATATCAAGTCCATATCAAGTGTCTAAGGCCTAATTAGAGCTCCCACCCTCCTGACTCCAAGGCCAGCACTCTATCTGCTTTGCCTCTTTAGCTGCTCCAACCCTATAGTTATTAGGTATGATTTAGATGAAAAAGACTGAGGAATGGCAGACAGTTAGGAGGAGAACCAGGTGAAAGAAGATCATGAAAAACTAGAAAGAAGAGAGTATCAGGATAAAGAGGGTGATCTACAATGCAAAAGGCTGGAGAGAGGATTGGAGAAGAATGAGGATTGAGAAAAGTTTATTAGATTAGGCAATTAAGATATCTTTAGTAATGTTGGAGGAAGCAATTTCTATTGAATAGTGAGATCAGAGAGTTAAAAAGTAAGAAGAAAAGAAGTGTAAGCATAAATTTTAGAGAATCTTCTCTAAATAGGACAGGTATGGGGGAAATAGCTTATGGAAATGGACAGATCAAGTGAAGGTTGCTTGAGGAGGAGGGAGCTATGGATATGTTTTTAGGCAGGAGGGAAATAGGCTGTAGACAGTGATCAATTGAAGATTAATAGGAGAGTAAGAATGATGGAGAAGATGGGATAGAATAGGATCATGTGTGCACATAGAGAGGTTTGCCTCAGCAAAAAAAAAAAAGGTTCCCTCTTCATCTGAAATAGGGTACTGCATTTGAGTGATGTGAGATGAGGAAGAGGGTCCACTGTTCATTCTAAAGAATGAGTTTTGCCTCTAGACTTTAAGCTCCTGGAACAGAGAGCTCATGTCCTAAACTCCTCTCTTTACAGTTTCTCCTGCTTCATTTTCTTCCCATTGTTTGACTACATAGGCATATGGTTGGTTACCTAGCCATATCCGGTCATTTTGGAATGATTATTTGAATTTTAAAGTGACCAGAGAAAATCCATGAGCAGATAGATAAGAGAGAGAAAACTGTAATTTCTAAGAATTGGAAATTGAAAAAATTCTTGTTTTTTTTTATTTTCAAATGTCTGTGGGTCCTTTTTGTAATAGACTTATAGACTTTATAGATTGTCACCTCCTCAAATGTGACTTGATGGCTGCAAAATCTAGCATTGAATAATAAAATACTTTAATAATTTGAACAGGAAATGTGTTAACACAAAGGAGACCAATCTTTGTGAGGAAGCTAAAAAATACCATATTATTTCTTAATTTGGTAAGGGAAATGGCAAATTGGCTTCTCAAAAAATTAATCTTTTAAAAATAAAAGGGCTCTAGTTTGGCTTGTAGGTAATTGCTAAAATTCATAACAATTTTAATTTGACTTAAATCTTTGTGAAATGATATTAAACTTACATGAAGATAAAATGAACTGGAACAATTGAAAATATGATATGCAAAGACATCACAGTAAATTTAAGTACTGGGAAGACAGAAACTCAAAGTTTCCATCATTCTATATTTTATATATAACAAATACAGATTTAATATATTTCTATATTAATATAAAAGCACTTTTCATAGAAAATTAGGTTTTCAATAAGCAAAAATAAACTCCTCAAGAAGCATTTCTAAGACATCAAAAGAGTTGATTGAATCATATATATTTACTGATAAAGTTCCCATTGGTTAAAAAAACAAACTATTCAACAGGAGAAATGCTGATACTGTTACAGTTATTGACACAGTTGAAATTATTTTTCATGAATCTCATGTGATATAACTTTTTTCATTTATTTTTTTATTTTTATTTTTATTAAAGATTTTATTTATTTTGAGCTTTACAATTTTTCCCCTAATCTTACTTCCCTCCCCCACCCCACCCCCACAGAAGGCAGTTTGTCAGTTTTTATATTGTTTCCACGGTAAATATTGATCCAAATTGAGTGTGATGAGAGAGAAATGATATTCTTAAGAAAGAAACATTAAAGTATAAGAGATAGCAAGATCAGACACTAAGATATCAGGGTTTGTTTTTTTTCTAAATTTAAGGTAATAGTCCTTTGTCTTTGTTCAAACTCTACAATTCTTTCTCTGGATACAGATGGTATTCTTCTTCCCAGACAACCCCAAATTGTCTCTGATTGTTGCACTGATGGAATGAGCGAGTCCATCAAAGTTGACCATTGCCCCCATGTTGCTGTTTGGATGTATAGTGTTTTTCTGGTTCTGCTCATCTCACTCAGCATCAGTTCATGAAAACCCTTCCAGGTTTCCCTGAATTCCCATCCCTCCTGGTTTCTAATAGAACAATAATGTTCCATACATATGCCAAAGTTTGCTAAGCCATTCCCCAATTGAAGTACATTTACTTGATTTCCAATTCTTTGCCACTACAAACAGGGCTGCTATGAATATTTTTGAACAAGTGATGTTTTTAACCCTTTTTCATCATTTCTTCAGGGTATAGACCGAGGAGTGGTATACTGGATCAAAGGAAAATAATGTTTTGTATACATTAATAAAATATTATTGTTTAAGAGTAAACAAAATACCCCTCCCCCCAAAAAAATATAGACTCACTTGAGCGATAAAGGGGAGAGAAAAAATTAAAATTAAAAAAAAATAATAGTAACAATTATAGGTATGGCCAAGTGATGCAATGGACAGAGCACCAGCCCTGGAGCCAGTAGCACCTGAGCCCATATCTGGCCCCATACACCCAACAAACACCCAGCCATGTGACATGCAATCCACCCCAAACCCACTGCCCTGCAAAAAAAAAAAGAAAAAAAAGACCCAAAATAAAAAAATAGTAATAATAGTAGGGGTGGCTGGGTGGTGGACAGAGCATTAGCCCTTGAGCCAGGAGGACCTGGATCCAAATCTGGCCTCAGACACCCAACAATCACCCTGTTATGCAACCCCAGGCAGGCCACCAAGCCCCATTTGCCCTGCACTCCCCCCAAAAATAATAATAATAAAAATGTGCTTCAGTCTGTGTTCCAACACCACCAGCTCTGTCACGGGTGGATTATATTCTTTATGATAAGTCCATCACAAAAGTTACTTCCATATTTTTCCACCGTTGCTGTTGTTGATCGCAACTCCCTCCATTGGTAATACTCTACTACCATGAACTATATTTTCTCTCTCCTTTCACTCGGTCTCTGCTGTAGGATAGCTGAGTGGCGCAGCAGACAGATCCCTGGCCCTGGGGCCAAGAGACCCTGAGCCCACATACCACCCCTTAGGTCCAGCATCCACCCAGCCCTATGGTACTGGACAGGCCATCCAATCCCAGCCCCTTGCAAGAAGTAAAAAAGAAAATGTGTTATATCTGACCACTCTCCCCCCATGGTCCATCCTCTCCTCCATCACTCACATCCCCCCTTCCCCTTGTCCCCCTTCCTCTCCTTCTTACTCCAGATGTCTATACCCCATTGAGTATATATGCTGTTTCCTCTCCTAGCCACCTCTGATGAGAGCAAAGATTCCCTCATTCCCCCCTTGTCTTCCTCCCTTCCATATCATTGCAATAGCTCATTGTAATAAAGAAAAATCTCATTATATGAAATATCTTGGCCTATTCCCCCTCTCCTTTTTCTTTCTCTCATTACATTTTCCTTTTTTTCTATTGACTCCATTTTTATACCATATTTTATCTTCAAATTCAGCTTTCTCCTGTGCTTCAACTATAAAAGCTCCTTCTACCTGCTCTATTAACTGAAAAGGTTCATATGAGTATTATCAGTGTCATTTTTCTATGCAGGAATACATGCAGTTCATCATCATTAAGTCCCTCATATTTTCCCCTTCTCCTCCAATCTCTATGCTTCACCTGAGTCCTGTATTTGAAGAGCAAACCTTCTGTTCAGCTCTGGCCATTCCAGCAGGAACATTTTAAATTCCCCTGATTCATTGAAAGTCCATCTTTTTCCCTGGAAGAGGACATTCATTTTTGCTGGGTAGTTGATTCTTGGTTTCATTCCAAGCTCTTTTGCCTTCTGGTATATTATATTCTAAGCCCTATGAGCTTTTAATGTAGTTGCTGCTAAGTCCTGTGTGATCCTGACTGCAGCTCCATGATATTTGAATTGTGTCCTTCTGGCTGCTTGTAATATTTTCTCTTTTATTTGAGAGTTCTCGAACTTGGCTATAATATTCCTAGGCGTTGCTTTTTGGGGATCTCTTTCTCAGGGGGAATGGTGGATTCTCTCCATTTCTATTTTGCCCTCTGCTTCTAGGATATCAGGGCAATTTTCCTGTAGTAATTCTTTGAAAATGATGTCAAGGCTCACTTCCTGATCATGACTTTCAAGTATTCCAATAATTTTTAAATTATCTTTCCTAAATCTGTTTTCCATATCAGTTGTTTTTTCAATGAAATGTTTCACATTTCCTTCTAATTTTTCATTCTTTTGTTTTTGAAGTATTGAGTCCTGATTTCTTGTAAATTCATCAATCTCCCTGAGTTCTATTCTTTTTCTGAAGGATTTGTTTTCCTCAGAGAGCTTTCTTTTCTCTTTTTCCATCTGGCCAGTTCTGCTTTTTAAAGCATTCTTCTCCTCAATAACTATTTGAACTGTTTTATCCATTTGACCTAAGCTGGTTTTTAGCATGCTATTTTCTTCAGCATTTTTTTGGATTTCCTTGACTAGGTTACTGATTTCATTTTCATGTTTTTTCCTGCATCTCTCTCATTTCTTTTCCCAGTTTTTCTTCTAACTCCCACATTTGATTTTCAAAATCTTTTTTTGAGCTCTGTCATAGCCTGATCCCAATTTCTGCTTTTCTTGGATGTAGGAGCTTGTGTTTCCTCATCTTCAGACTGAGTATATTGATCCTTCTTGGGATCATAGATAATGTATTTCTCAATGGTGTTCCTCTTTTTTCCCTACTTGCTCATTTTCCCAGCCTAAGCCTGTTTTGGGGGTGCTTCCTGAGTTTTTGGGACACTCTCACAAGGGTCTCAGTGTGTGAGGCTCTGTCCTCCCTCCTGGTCTGTGAATGACCGTATGTACCCTTCTCTGCTACAGGGCTGAGGTGTAGGGGGCCCCTGCTGTTCTATGGGGGGGCCTAGACTGTGATCAGGATCTGAATGTGTTCAGAGCCCCAGAGTCCTGTTCCAGGGGCAGAGGACAGAGCTCTGCAGTCTTTCTTCACTCCCCTCCCTCAGCTCAATGGGCTCATGCCCTGGGGGCTCCTGCTCACTGGCTCCGCCTGCTTATGTTTCCTAGATCTGGAATTCAGTGGCCATGCTGTTCACTGTGTGCCCTGAGGGCTGGACTTCACCTGCTTGCTCTGGCAGAGGTCCCCCTGCTGTTCCCCCAATTTGTGCCTGATGCTCCCCAGAGCATAGCTCAGGCAACTCCCCCACTGCTGTGAGCTGGCTCCCAGCTCCCTGGGGCTGCCTCCAGGAACCTGAAGTTCTTTCACTCTGGTGGTCACCCCTCTGGCGAGCTTCCTCTCCAAGCCCAGATAGCAGAGCCTTTCTGCTCTTTTCCAGGTTACCTTGAGTAGGAGAACTGCCTCACTGGGTCCCCCTGTGGGTTCTGTCTCTCAAAAATTTAGTTAAAGTCCTTAGATTTGAAGATTTATGAGAGAGTGCCTAAGATAAGATCTGCTCTTGTTGCCATCTTGGCTCCACCCCCCTCATGTGATATAACTTTGAATGGTTCCAGCTGCAGGTAATATCTTGGGAAAGATAATTGTTGGGGGAGGCTAAGTGGCACAGTGGATAGAGCACCAGCCTTGGAGTCAGGAGTACCTGAGTTCAAATCTGACCTCAGACACTTAATAATTACCTAGTTGTGTGGCCTTGGGCAAACCACTTAAACCCACTGCCTTGAAAAATCAAAAAAAAAAGATAACTGTTCATATAATTTGCTCATTTCTGAAATCAACTAATTGAAAAAATAAAATCTTCCTTTTTCTACTGCATATGGATAAAGCAGTATATGCAGTATAAAGATGATTATTTGATTACATTTTTTAATTTGCAACTTGTCGATGTTATGACCAAGCAAGAGATAGAGAGGACCACGGGAAGTAAAATAGATAATCTGGATTACATGAAATTAAAAAGATTTTGCACAAACAAAACTAATGCAGTCAAAATAGAAGGAAATCAGTAAATGTGGGTAAGGGAAGTTTCTCTGATAACAACCTTGTCTCTTAAATATAAGGGGAACTCAATCACATTTATTAAAATAATTGGTAAATGGTCAAATGACTTGAAAGGGCAGTTTTCAGAAGAAGAAATCAAAATTTTCAATAGTCACATAAAAATACTTTAAATCACTGTTGATTAAAGAAATGCAAATTAAAACAACTCAGAGGTAGGATACTTCACACCTTTCAGTTTGGGTTACAGGAGGAAAAAAAAGAAAATGATGAATACTGTAGGGGATGTGGAAAAATAGGGACACATGCATTCAGTTTTAGGGAAATTATGAACTGGTCTAACCATTGTGGAGAACAATCTGGAACTATGTCCAATGGACTATCAAACTATGCAAACCATTATTAGGTCTGTATCACAAAGAAATCAGAGAGAAGGAAAAAGAATCTATGTGTACAAAAACATTTATAGCACCTCTTTTTGTCTTGATAAAGAATTCAAGTAAGAAAAGGTTGAAAAGATTGTGATATAAGATTGTCATGGAATACCATTGTACTTTAAGAAATGATAAGAAGCATGCTTTTAGAAAATGCTCAAAAGACTTATATGAACAGTGAAATGAGCAGAATCAGAACATTGTATACAGTAATAGAAATATGATAATAATGATCAACTGTTCTGATCAATACAATGACAAGTCCAAAGGATTCTAAGTGCAATTTGAAGTATAATTTTCTACACTTTATTTTTCTTGCTTTTTTTGGCAGCATGGATAATATGGAAATGTTTTACATGACCTGACCTATATAATCACTATCATATTGCTTGCCTTCTCAATGGGTGGGAAAGGGACTGATGGGAGGAAGAATGTGATTAATCTTTAAAATTAATGTTAAAAGTAATAAATATTAATTTTTAAAATTAATAAATAAAAGTTTAAAAAATTTAAAGTTCTTGCTATGGCTAATAAATTAGAAAATAATATTTTAATATTTGTCTTAATTTCAAAAATCCCTGCCCTGCAAATGAAATAGAAGAAAGTAAAGCCTTACTTATTTGATTGGTTTGTAGAAGCAGTGCATTTTTTATTTTAAAGAGTTTAGATAATTGCAGATATAAGTGAATAAGGAATTCATTTGCCATGGACAAATATAATACATTTTTTCTTTTCAATCTGAATAAGAATGGTTAATAGACATGATTTATAATAATAAAATAAGCTTTAGATCTGAAAATCTTATTATAATTAGGCTGCAGGTAAATAAAGAGTTCAGTAGTTTATCAATAAAATTTTACTACCATTTATAACATCTTATTAGTATTTAACAACATTTTCTGCTGGACCAAATAGAAAAAAGAAAACATCAGTAGTTTTAACAAAAAAAATTACAAATAATATTATCCATGACACCTAGTTTTCAGAAACTGAGCCAAAAAATAAGTTTTCTCATGCCATTAATTATTGTATGGTGGCTAGTGTTTATATAAATCATGAATGTGAAAATTACAAAGAATTTCATCAATCAATATCTAATATGTTTCATTATTTTATTGTATATTTGGTATTTTTCATAAAATGCAATAAAAATAATTTAATTTCAAATAAATATTAGCTAAGAAAATTGTTTTAAAAGGTAAGTGAATTTTTCTTTAAGGGGTTTATAAATAAAGTTTGGAAATCACTGTCTATGAAATGCCTCATAATTAATTAATAAATTAATTAATTGTGATGCATACCTATCCCTCAAAAAAGTCATTCCTTGATGACCACCCTTTACTCTTAACTAGGTCAATATTCAGGTGACAAGTAATCTTTCCTCTCCTAAGTCTGTACACAAGTAGTCTTTCTTTGCTTTGCTAGCCAGAATCTGTGCTCTCCTTGAATAATTCAAGAAAACAGGACCACATTAACAAATGAGCTATCAGAGCGTAAAATGATACATTAATGACTTTCTACTCCAACTTCAGCGTCTAGGAAAGTTAAATGACTTGGTGATATCAGTAACATAGCAAGCAATGGAGGTAGGATTTGAATCAAGGACCAGCACCCATGATTCCAGCATTAGTGGTCTTTCTGTTGTGGAATAAGACTTTAAAGTAAACAACATAAAACAGAAATTAACCAATACTTCAAAGTGATGATATTAAAAGAGATGCCCTTTTCTACTTTCCAGTAAATGTGCTCCTGGAGTTAAAGTCTTCCCTCTCAAGGAGCTGGGCTTGAGGCTATCTGCTTTGACCAGAGTTTCTTGGGAAGGAGAAAGTTTCCACCCACTGCAAGAGGATTTAGTTTAATCTTCCCAGCTGCTAATTCACTCAAACATACCCCCAAGGGATCCATTAATCATCTTTAAGAACACTTTATCAGAATCTCTACCTTTTCCTTATTACATTCTGCCTTTGTATAATACTTGTTATGTACATATCATGTTCCATACTTCCCCAATGAAAATGTAATCTCCTGGAAGACAACTTCAATCTTCAACACAATTTCTTGCTCACAATCAGATAAAAATAAGGACTAGGCTTATGATTTCATTGATGTAGATAACTCCCAAATGAGGAAACTCTCTACCAAAGCAGGTCAGTACCCTCTCTACAATTTAGTCTGCAACTTGTTTAGGGTAATAAATAAGTTAAGAGACTTTCCCAGGATCAGTCGATTTATGTCAGAGGTAGGATTTGAACTCAGGTCCAAGTCGATTGGAAACCAGCTTTCTGTCTATTACGCATATTGCTGCAGAGCAGGTTTTAAATAATAAAGGTTTGTTGTACAATGCAGTCTTCAAGGATGGATAGAATTCACTGAGGCAGAGGGGAAAGCAAAATAAAGGAAACCTTGGAGAGAGGACTGAAATTCATATGGAGGAAATGGTAAGGACAATGATTGGTATGATTGGAGAAAAGGAGTCAGAAAGACAAATTGCATCTGCTTATTTGGAAATCCTGAGAGTTGCTCATTGTTATTCTTCAGTTTTCTCTGTGAGACTTGGAAGAACAAACAGGAAACCTGGCAGGGCAGTGCAGAGAGCCCTAGCTAAGAGCTAGGAGACAGGAGTTCTAACATTGTCTCTGACAATTTATTATGTGTCCTTAGACAACTCTCTTTCCTTCACCAGGCTCAGTATATGAGATGGTTCCAAGGGCTCTTCTAGTTTTGACATTCTGCATTCCATATTGTCTTAGGTACTGAGGTTGGAGGTAAGGGTCAGAGGAAGGCACAAGAAAATTTATTGGTTCTTTTCACAGAACTCAAAAAAAAGAGTATGAATAACTGGGATTCAATTTATTCCTTAAAGGCATTATTATTACAAATACAAAGCAATTTTTATCTGTGTTAAAGCACCACCTCTTACAGCAGATTACAGTATGGTATGCTCTGACTGGTGTAACAGATTTCCTTGAAAATTAATCAGCTGGGGGCGGCTAGGTGACACAGTGGATAGAGCACCGGCCCTGGCATCAGGGGTACCTGAGTTCAAATCTGACCTCAGACAATAATTACCTAGTTGTGTGGCCTTGGGCAAGTCACTTGACCCCTTTTACCTTGCAAAAATCTTTAAAAAAATTAATCAGCTGCATCTTGGTCATTACAATTTCTTTTAGCCTCATGTTGTTCATCAATAAATCAATCAGTAAGCTTTTCTTAAATCACTCCCTTCTAACAAACAATAAAAAAGAAAGAAATTTCCTTGAACAGCTTCCTTTTGATCAAAACAAAAATCAAATGTATAAATACACATATATGTATATATACATACATATATATGTAAATAGAAATATATATATGTAAATAGAAAATATATAAAAAGGAAATGCAAGGTGAATCCACTAGTGCCTGGATTATATCTCTTCATCATCATACTTTTCTAAAATATGGGTTAGGAGTTGCCAAGCCGGGATACAGAGACTCCTGTGAGAAGTTTTTCAAGAATGAAAAGATATTTATTTGAAATATGCCTCATACATATTAGTAGAAAGATGATAAACAATGGATATGGAATAGGGTGTATTTTTTTCAGACATGGCCAATGTACTTATTTATTTTGTTTAGTATTTATTTTGTAATAAGGGAGAGTACTATAGAGACAGGAAATTATTGGAAAGTGACAGCACTATAAAATTAAATTAAAATATATTAAAATATTTCCAAAAACAACACATTAAATGATTTCAACAAGATAAATGGGAGGAATAACAATGATAAAATGAAATACTGTAATTATAATGACCAAACTTGACCCTGAAGAAGAAATGAATAAATGTATCTATCCCCTTTACATGCAGAGATAGGGAATTATCAATATAGAAAATTGTACATGTCAGATAAAAATAACAATAAATTTTTTATTTTAAAAAGTCCTTGAATGAAATAAAAAACTAGCCCTCTCCATGGTTCTTCTATATTTATACTCTCATTGCTAATAGCTACTGAAAATCACAAATTTGAAATTTGGGTAATGGGCAAAGTGTGTTCACTTAGAGACTCCAGGGGAAAGTTCTCATTATCAATTGCTTCATTGTTACCCAGCCAAAGAATGGTTCTTCCCCCACTCCATGCATCACAAGATTCTGTTGACACAGATGTCAATTGTCAAGGATTCCCTCCTCAGAAAACTGCTGTGGGGATCTCAGGTGCCAGTCTCATCCTAAGCATAAGGTCTCTGTTGCAATGTTCTCCCCATCCCCTTATGAGAATACAGATTGCCACACCTTCAGAATTGCCAAAACTTGACTGGATACTTCATCATATAAATTGGCCACAGAGTTTGGGGTTGACATATAAAGATATGTCAGATAATTGACTGCTTGCCAGCTGACAGATCCCAACCAAATGAAACCTGCAGACTTCACAGTATCTGTTCATATGCTTCCTCCCACCTCATGAGAATCAGTAGGTGTGGATTTTCTGGGGCCCATTCCAAAAACTGTGAAAAGTAGTATGTTTTCTTGACTCTTGTCTAATCTATGAGACTCTGTTGAGTTAAAAGACTGTCACATATATTCTCACCCTTCTTCCAAATTTAGTCTATTCCAAAAGAAAAGACTATTCTATTCTAAAGGAAACTCTAGTATGTGTCCTTTGGTTTGGGAGGTAGTTTACAAAAAGACAAGGGCAGAAGTCTCAGAGAATCCTATGCTAAATGGTCAACTTCACTTCCATTTAGTGAGGCTTTCAGTAAGAACCTACTATGTAGCTAGGTGATGCAGTGAATAGAACACCAACTCTGGAGTCAGGGAGGACCTGAATTCAAATGTGATCACATATACTTGTCATTTATTAGCTGTGTGACCTTGGGAAAATCACTTTACCCTGATTGTTCCCCATCCAGTGCCATCTTCAGTTCTCCTTCTGGAGAAGAAAGTGAGACTGGTGACTTAACACCTCCTCAGTCAAATTCAATTCAGGAACTTGCCATGGCCTTACCTCTCTGATGTCTTGGTCTTCTTTGAAAATGAAGGGCATGGGGCAACTAAGTGGCACAGTGGATAGAGCATCAGCCCTGGAGTCAGGAGGACCTGAATTCAAATCCATTCTAGAAACTTAATAATTGACTAGCTTTATGAACTTGGAGGAGTCACTTAACCCCATTGCCCCTTAAATAAAAAAAAATGAAGGACAAACATCATCATCATTATGTTCTAAGCAATTTTCTAGGTGTCAGATATACAAACAAATAACTATTAAAAGGCATTTCTTTCCTTCAAGTAGTTTATATTTTGTTAGAGGAAATAATATTTACAAATAAGTACAAAAAATAACCCCCCCCTCAAAAAAAACTTCTTTTTTGAGTAGAGGAAGGGTGACGAGCTCTAACAAGAGAGGAAATCTGGGAAAGTTCTGTATGGGAGGTGATATTAGAAGTAGGGGTTTCAAGAGGTGAAGATGAGGAAGAAGAATATGCAAGAAAGTCAATGCAAAAATACAGAAAAGGGAGATGATTTAGTGTAGGGGAACACAGCAAAGTCATTTTAACTACAGTATAGATTGGCAGGGGGGAAACAATGTGTCTTCAGTTTCATATGATACATTGAAACTAGAATGGAGAGGGCTTTAAATGCTAACCAGAAAATTTGTATGATGTCTTTCCAGGACTAGGAAGCTCCTGGAGCTTCTTGAATAAAATGGCTATATGGTCAAAAAAACAACTTTATCAGTTGTAGTTAGAATTCACAGCCCCTGCTGGTGTCACTGAGAAAGGCCTCCTGTAGAAGGTGGGATTCAAGCTGAATCATGAGGGAAGTCAGGAAACAAAGGGTAGATGCAAGATAATTCTGTGTAAGGCTGAGAATCAAGAGATGAACTGTACTATGTAGGCAACAGCAAGATTTACAGAGTCACTGGATAATAGAGTATGTGGAGGAAAGTAAAATGTACAAACACCAGAGGGAGGGAAGGACCAGGTTGTGATGTGTCTTAAATGTCAAAAAGAGCCTTTGAAGTAATTGAAAGATACTGGAATTAACTGAGTGAAATGGTCCTTTTGGAATGAAAAATGAAATGGATTAGGGAGAAACAAGGCATGAAGGCCCACCAAGAAGACTAATCCAGTAGTCTAGTCAGGACACCAGTGTAGAAACTATGTGAGGAAAGAGAAAGGGATGTCTGCAAGAGATGGTGTGAAGGAAGAAATGAAAAGATCTGACAACAAATAAGAAATGAATATGAGAACAGAGACAATGATGGCTGGGAGAAGGCAAGAGTGAGTGACTGGAATGGTAGTGATGCCTTGAAAGTAATGGAAAAGTTGGAAAAAAGAAAGGGTTGGAGTAAGAAATGAATTTTGATTTGGATATGTTGAGTTCAATATGCATTTAATTTGAGGCACCCAAAGAAGGTGGATTAATGAATCTGGGGAATATCTGTATAGAGATTATATATTATATAGAGAAGAGGTCACAGGACAAAATCATAAAGGATTTCCACAGTTCTTAGACATGACCTGGATGAAAATCCAGCAAAGGAGATCAGGGAGGTGAGGAAGCCAGGCAGGTAAGGAAGACAATCAGGAGAGAGCAGTGTCATGAAAATCTAAAAGGAAAAGAGTATCCAGGAGAATAGTGATTGATTGTGTCAAAGGCTGTAAATAAATCAAAAATAAATATTTCAAGTCGTAAATTGCCCCTGAGGCAAGGGCTATTATACATTGTGTCTTGGGAAACTCCCTTTAACATAAAAAGTGTTTAATAAATACTTGTTAATTTGAATTAAATGTAGTTGAACTGAATTGAATCTTGGCTTTTGAACAAGCTCCAGTTTGTCAATTTCATCAGTAAAACACCATATTCAGAACTGAACAAATACTACAGATGGAGTCATTAATTCACATTTATTAATTATCTACTATATGCAAGGACTAGACACTAGAGAGATAAAGACGCACAAAAGAGTCCCTGCCTTCAGAGAACTTACATTGTAATGAGAGGGAAAGAAATGTACACATTGAAAACTAAATACAAAATATATGCAGTACAATATATTATGTGGAGTGAATCTGTAAGAAAAAAAGAACTCAGAAACATCTTGTTCAGTAAATAACATTGGAAGAGCATGGGCAGTCTAGACATTGCAAAGCAAATAGATGGAAGAAGGGAGGAGCAAGTAAGCCATCAGACTAAAAATGAAAGAGGACAATGTGCACAGGACAAAGGAAAATGGAACTATTCTGAGGACCCAGGTATCCTTATTCATGACCTGTGAAATCTATTTTTGAAACCTCTCCTTATCTGAACCATGTTCATGGTGAAACTTAGCCTGACTTTGATGGACTGGCACCACAATCATCACTCCAAGCATTTAGTAACTTTCCTAGCCTCTGACATACCTAGAGAAATATCACAGCAAGTCCCATCCTAGGACCTGTCCACTGTAGCTGAAACCCTACACCTTTGGAAATTCACATGCCACCTAGCTCTAGTGAGATGTGTAACTGACTGGGAGAGGTTTTCATCCTTATTACTCCAGTTTGCCCAACAGGGAAATGGAACTAAGATTCCCACACCCTCCCAATGTCTTCCTTTGCTACAGTTAGTGTAATATTCTTCAGACCCTCTGACTGTAGTTTATAGCTCAAGATAGGCACAGGTAGAATTCTAAGTTACTATGAATAAAAAATAACAGGAAAGCTTTTCACCCTATGTCTGGCAATTGTAAAATAAGTCACCAGGAAAGACATTGGCAGCAGGGCTTAAGAATGCCAATCCCTTCTGCATTTGGACAAAGAATAAGACAAACATTGACAGCTTCTGGAGCAAACCACTATGTTAGAGCATAGAAAGCTAGATTATGGGCCCCAACAAATCAGACAGGTTTCAAAAGCCTCTGGGTGCCATGCTGAGGAATAGGGTCTGGTTTTTAAGCATGAGAATTTCTGCCCTCAAGAAAGGATTAGGAAACCCTGACTCAGGGGGATGAAGCACGAGCAAAGGTGAAAAGTGTTCTGAGCATCTTTGACTCTCACCCTGGGAAATGAACCAAGGACACTGTGTTTAAGACTTGAAGGACTTAAAACTAAAGTAACATGATACAGGGAAAAATAGAAAGAGGGTTTGGAATCAGAGGACTCAAGTTCAAATCCCAACTATGCTTCTTACTTAATGTGTGACCTTGAGCAAGTCACATAGCCTCTCTAAGTCTCCACTCCTTCATCTGCAAAATGAATGACCTCTAATATGCTTTCCAGCTCTAAAGCTCTACCACTAGCTCTCCCTGAGTTACTGGACCTTCCCTTCCTAAGCCTCAAGTTTCTTTATATGCGAAACAAAGGAGTTAACCAACACAATTCATAAAAATGCTTCCAACTCTATGAGTCTCACTATCAGAGGAATTAGGGCTTCTTTGGATTGTGTCTCCATACTAGACATATACAACATAGAAATTCCAGAGATCTCAGGGCAAACAAGTTCACAGTCAGGAGACCTAGGTTAAAGCATGGGTTCTGATATGAGCTATCTATGCAAATCACTTCACCTCTGCCAAATGGGGATATAAAATTTTGTTTGTCCTAAACAGTCTCAAAGGGTTTTTGCATGGATCCAATGAGAAAATGGGATCAAACAACAAGGATTTATTAAGGAACTATCATGTGCCATGCACTGTGCTTGCTCCTGGGGACACAAAAACAAAAGCAAGGCAGGTCTGTTCGCAAAAAGCTCCTCTTCTATCAGGGAAGTACACAGTTACATATGAAGGGATAGATAAAACTTAGACAAAACAGGAAATAGCATCTTAGCTCTCTTGAAAGAAGCTATGTATTCCAAGAGGGAAAGGAGAGGGTAAAACATTCCAGGAATATCAGACAGTCAATATGAAGGAACAGAGACAGGATAGCAAAACTCTCTGAGAAGGGAGACACACACATGGAAAATTATTTTTATTATTATTAATATAAATTTACATTAATTCACATTTCTGTGATGCTTTAAGTTTTGCAATGTACTTTCTTCTCAACAACTCAATAAGTACAAAGTATTAAGTAGTAAGGTTTTAAAAAGTATCATTTTTTTAAATTTTATAAAGGTTTTATTTATTTTCAGTTTTACAATTTTTGACCCAATCTTGCTTCTCTCCCCGACCCCCCACAGAAGGCAGTTTGTTAGTCTTTACATCATTCCCATACTCTGCAATGAACTAAGTGGGCAACAATCAGGCACAATTTTGGAATATCTGCAACAGAGAATGCAATCTGTATCCTGAGAAAGAATTGTGGAGCTTGAACAAAGACTAAAGACTTTCTATGTACCTTTAATTTAATTTTTAAAAAATTGTCTTATTATGTAATTCTGCTATACCTCATACTGTATGTTTCTTCCTTAAGGATAAAAAAAAAGTATCATTAAGAATAATTGCTGGAGTCTATTTGCAAAGGCAGACTCAGAAGCTTTTTGAAAACAATTACAAAACACTTCTCATACAAATAAAATTAGATTTAAATAACTGGGCAAACATCAACTGCTAAAGGATAGGTCAAGCTAATATAATAAAGATGACAATTCTACCAAAATTAAACTACCTGTTTAGTGCCCTACCAATCAAAATTCCAAAAAATTGCTTTAACAAGTTAGAAAACGTTGTAAGTAAATTCATATGGAGAAATAAAAAGTCAAGAATTTCCAGGGATCCAAAGAAAAAAAGTGCAAAAAGAAAGCGGCTTAGCCCTACCAAATCTAAAATTATATTATAAAGCATCAGTCATCAAAACTGTCTGCTATTGGCTAAAAAATAGAGTGGTAGACCAGTGAAATAGACTAGGTGCAATAGCAGGAAAAGATTATAGTAATCTGACTTTTGATAAACCCCAAAAATCCAGCTATTGGGATAAAAACTCTCTCTTCGATAAAAACTGCTGGGAAAATTGGAAGTTAGTATGGAAGAAACTTGGATTAGACCAACACCTCACACCCTATACCAATATTAGATCAATGGATACAGGATTTAGACATAAAAAGCAATATTATAAGCAAACTAGAAGATCAAGGAGTAGTTTTTCTGTCAGATCTATGGAAAGGGAAGCAGTTTATGACCAAGGAAGAGATGGAGAACATCACTAAAAACAAGCTAGATGATTTTGATTACAATAAATTAAAAAGCTTTTGCAGAGACAAAACCACTGTAACCAAAATCAAAAGAAATGTAGTAAACTGGGAAACAATCTTTACAACTAGTATTTCTGACAAAGGATTCATTTCTAAAATATAAAGAGAATTGAGCCAAATGTTTAAAAAAAACAAGCCATTTCCCAATTGACAAATGGTCAAAGTATATGCAAAGGCAATTTACAGATGAGGAAATCAAAGCAATAATATGAAAAATTGATCTAAATCATTACTTATTAGAGAAATGCAAATTAAAGTATCTCTGAGGTACCACCTCACACCTCTCAGATTGGCCAATATGACCAGAAAGGACAATGATCAATGTTGGAAGGGATGTGGGAAATCTGGGACACTAATACATTGTTGGTGGAACTGTGAACTCATCCAACTTTTCTGGAGAGGAATTATGCCCAAAGGGCAAAAAAATGTGAATACACTTGGATATAGCAATACCACTACTGGGTCTATATCCTGAAGAAATGATGAAAAAGGGTAAAAGCATCACTTGTACAAAAATATTCATAGCAGCCATGTTTGTAGTAGCAAAGAATTGGAAATCAAGCAAATGTCCTTCAATTGGGGAATGGTTTAACAAACTGTTGTAAATGTATGTCATGGAACACTATTGTTCTATTAGAAGCCAGGAGGGATGGGAATTCAGGGAAACCTGGAGGGATTTGCATGAACTGATGCTGAGCGAAATGAGCAGAACCAGAAAAACATTGTACACCCTAACAGCAACATGGGGGAGATGATTAATCTTGATGGACTTTCTCATTCCATCAGTGCACCAATCTGGGACAATTTGGGGCTATCTTCGATGGAGAATGCAAACTGTATCCAGAGAAAGAATTGTGGAGTTTGAATAAAGACCAAGGACTATTACCTTTAATTTAGAAAAAATATATCTTATTATGTAATTTTGCTCTCCCTTATACTTTATGTTTCTTCCTTAAGGATATGATTTCTCTCTCATCACATTAAATTTGGATCAATGTATACCATGGAAACAATGTAAAGACTGGAAAATTGCCTTCTGTGGGGGGTGGGGGGAGGGAAGCAAGATTAGGGGAAAAATTGTAAAACTCAAAATAAAAAACACATAATTTAAAAAATATAAATAAAAATAAGAAAAGAATAGTTACCAGGGCAGCTAGGTGGCTCAGTGGAAAGAGCACTGACCCTGCAATCAGGAAGGCCTGCGTTCAAATCTGACGTCAGACACTTAAAAATTACCTAGCTGTGTAACTGTGGGCAAGTCACTTAATCCCATTGCCTTGTAAAAAAAAAAAAAGAATTACCAACCAAGGAAACTGAGGATCAGAAAATGCAACTTGCATGTATTAATTACATATATTATGTGCCAGTTACAAAGAAATGCAAAATTGGATTCCTCTGAATAGATAAATAAGATAAATACAGGATAAAGGGGAGATAGTCACTAGAAGAAAGGCACTACATTACAGGAGTTTGGGTAAGGTTTCTTACAGGTGAGATTTCAGCTGAGACTTGAAAGAAGTCAGGAGAGACAAAGGGCAAGGGTGAAGGAAGAGGGAATTCCAGGCCTGGGGGACCAACAGTGAAAATGCACACAATCAGGAGATGAGTCTTGAGACAGGAAAGAACAACAAAAAAGGTCAGTGTCAGTAGATCATAGAGAATGAGGAATGGAGTAAGATATAAGAAATTTGGAAAGATAGACAGTGACCACGTTAAGAAGGGCTTTAAAAGCTTAAAGAGAGGATTTGATATTTGATCCTGGAGGCAAGAGGGAACCACAGGAGTATATTGAATAGAGAAGTGACATGATGAGACCTGCCTTTTAAGAAAATCACTTTGACAGGTGAATAGAGGATTGACTGGAGGAGGAGAATCTAGATTGGGCAACCAATGGGTAGTTGTTGCAATAGTCCAGGTGTGTGGCATAAGAGCCTGCACCAGAGGAGTGGCAGTGTCAGAAAAAAAAGCAATGTCTTTAAGAGATGTTATGGAGGTAAAATCAAAGTTCTACAATGACTCTCAAAGGCACACAACTACTAAATGGCAGAACCAGGATTCACAAATCCTTCTTCTCCCTCTCTGTCCAGCATTCTTTCTGCTACATCATGCTGTTCCTCCCTTCCTTCCTACTCTGGGAAGGGAGAAAGGATCAAAAAGAGATATCCTTGGAATGGGGAATAAGCAGACATCTGATAATGGAGTCTTTAGGTTCTGAAATCAGTGATCACTGACTGGGCTTCTGCCAAGAGAGAAAGCTCGCAGTCTTTTTGACATTTCTAAGATTAAGGTTTCTTAACTAGTTATTTCCTGACCTAGTAATCTTTCCTTTCAGGTAGAATGTGTCTCTAACAAGAGTAGAAATTGAAATCCAATTTCCCCTTATTCCCTTAAAGAAGATAATGATATGACAATAATGTATTGACTTAAATTAATATTCCTGATCTCCTTCACATAGGAACCCTTACTGAAAAAGGAAAGGTCCAAGTATGAATTAAAGTTTTCAGTTATAAGGTCAGTGCCAAATTATATGCTTTAAAATACTATCCCATTACATTTTCAGACACTGTCACAGTGTCTAAAGTTCCACCATCAAAAAAACCAGAAGAGGGGGGGAACAAGTCAGAGTGAACAGATTAAAGTAACATTCCAAGTGATTTTTAGTTTATGACATTCCTGTAATCTCTTTAGGACAAATTGGGTGAGTGTATCTCTTTAACTTCCCCATGCAGATACTCATTGGTACAGCCATTTGTCCAGCCACACCCCTAACTTAATTGTACAAATCCATACCTACATTCTCCCTCCAACAAGATCACCTCTGTCTCTATCCCATGCTCAAAAAACTAGCCCAGAGCAATGAGGAACACAGCACTGAGGATTTCTTAACAATCCAAGTACACTGGTACACTTGTTAGGAAATAGTAAGCTTATAGAGCACAGTCAGGAGGATCTGAGTTCAAATGTGGCCTGGGACACTTGATATTATTAGTTGTATGACCTTGGGCAAGACACTTAACCCTGACTGCTTTGCCTCCCAGGGTTATCTTCATCTTGATTCATACCTGGCCACTGGACCAAGATAGCTCCAGAGGAGAAAGTATGGGCTGGTGACTTATCACAGCACCAACCTCACTCAAATCTAATTCACATGCACCTCATGGTCTTTTTCAAGAATGATGGACAAGCATCATCATTACAAAAGACCCTAGAAATATTTTCAGGAACCATGAAAACATAAGTAACAAAGAGGGTTGACTTCTAGCTTGGAACCAGATGTTGCAAATAAATACAGTTCATCAAATTGTAATTATATATGTGTATGTAATATGTAATATGTATGTAATATATGTAATCAAGTATATTATGGCCCGGCTGTCTATCATTAGCTATTTATTTTATCCATATAGAAACTAGATCCTTTTTCTTTCAGTCTTGAGGTGATTTTTTTTTAGGGTTCAAGAATCACAAAGTTGGTTGACATCTCAAAGACCATTTGATTTAACAAATACTTGATAGAGAGAACCCACCATGTGCTCATTCTACCTTTGATTAAAGACCTCTAGTGAGGGAGAAACCAGGACTTTCTAAGACTGCTCATTTGTACTTATGCATAGCTCTAATGGCTAGAAATGTTTCAATCTACATTCAGAACATTCTTCAAGTGTAGTCTGACCAGTACAGAACACAGTCATACATACCTTCCTCCCTCACTCTGCATTCTATGCCTTTCTTTATACAATCTAAGATCATATCTGCTTTTTTCAACTCTGTTGATTTATAATGAATTTGCAGGCCACTGAAATACAAGCTTTGACATTTGTTTCCTTATACAACCTAATAACTAGCCATACTTCCCTATCTGTCTTTATAAGATTGTTTTTAAAGTCAAAGTATAGGGATTTACTTTTATCTTTTTTTAACTTTCATCTTATTAGATTCGATCCAATATTCTAACATCAAAATCTTTGAGGAGTCAATTCTGTCATCCCACATTAGCCATTGCTCCCAAATTTGTCACATCTGGAAGTGTCATAAACATTCCTTATATACCTTTATCCAAAGTAATTAAGAAAAATGGAAAATAACAAAAGTACAAGCACTAAAATCCCTGAGGCATTTCACAAGAGACCTTCTTCTATACTTATTTTGACCCATTAGTGATTATTCTTTGTGTACAACTGTGGAATCAGTTGCAAAACAACTTAACTTACTGTTGATATATATATATCTATCTATACATTTTCCCAACAAAAAATAGCAAGAAAGATTTTGTCAAATCCTTTGTTGAAATTCAGGTAAAATATCATTCTCCTAAACCACCACCAACCCTATTAAAAATAAGAAATGAGCTTAGTCTAACTTGGCCTGTTTTTGATCATCAAGCTTTTTCTTTATGATTACTCTTGCATTTTCTAGATACTTATGAGCCATTTGTTTAATAATAATAATAATAATGATAACATTTTGGAACTTTGTCATTTCCTAATCAATAGGCATGTACTTTACAATTTCAATTTTTAAAAGATGTTCAGGAGATGGAAGCAAAAGGCAAGAAATGAAGGAGAATTCAATAATGTGGCATGTCTCCTAAGATTAGGGTCAGAAGCACTAAAGCTCAGAATGAGCTAAAACTACTAAGGAATGCTAAGGATAACAAGAAAGTTGGACTTAGAGTTATTTTAAAACCATATTTGGGAAAAAGGAGATCAAAGAAGACATGGTAATTCAACTCAGATTGGATAGGAAGAAGACAACAGAAGGCAGGATGACTTTACTTGTAGTTTGTTTCTGCTTTCTATCCCTATGGAAGATCTTTGGACTGGAAAGGACAGTATAAAAGTATCTAATGGGAAGTTTAAAAATCAGATGTGTGACATTTCCCTTCTCTATCATGAATTCCAAGATGGAGTGGTCACTTCTCCCCACAGTTCCCATCTTTCTACTTTAGCAGCCCTTTCTTCCTTGTTTGTTGGAAACACATGTGGCCATTTTCATTTCTTTTACCTTTTAACATTTAAATTATCATTAAGGGAAACCAACAATTTTAGCAGCTTCTCTGCCTTTGGCACGAAGAACACCAGCATAAAGCTAGATACTGGCAATTCACAACCATTTCTGATTCATCTTTCCTGCCAAGCTCATGATCCTATGATCTCTATCTATTTCATCTTTCTCTCCAAATTATCTACATCATATAATCAAACAATACCATTTCTAGTTCTCCTTCTAAGCAAATGTTCTTTATGTTTCAGACAGTCAATGACATTTTAAATACCTACTATGTGCTTCTAATTCCTAGATTTCCTCCCAAACATGTAGCTTCTTAATATAAAATACCCTATGACATGGTTATTTTTTAATTTTTTATTCATTTTAAACTTAAATATAAAACAAGAAAAATATTTCCATGTATACCACAGAATATAAAGAGAATTCAATCCAAAACTGAGTTTCTATTTCAGATTATTAGCCATTTAAGAAAAAATTACATAATAAATACATTATTTTCAAAACTACCCAATTATTCTGTGCTTCTAAGTTTTATTTTGTTTTCTGTTATCTACTTTTTTCTCCCTCTCTACCCAGCCTGCCCTAGAAAAGGCTACAATTAAACATGAATATATATATGCATATGCATACTTGCATATATACATATATACATTATGTAAATCATGCTGGACATGCTACTAATTGTGAGTACTTTCTCTGGAGACTGCCACAAACTTCAAAAAGAAATCTATTCTGTTCTCATCATGGGTACCATACTACCAAACCTGAGGTCAGATTTGCCACCTAGAATTAGGATCTCTGATTCACTAGAGGCATAGGATAGCTCACTAGATCTGGAGTCAGGAAGACCTAATTTCAGATTCTGGGCAAGTCAATTAACTTAACTGTTGTGAGAATCAAATTAGATAATATTTGTAAAGTACTTGCCATAGTGTCAAGCACATATTAGGCACCTGAAAAATATTTGTTCCCTTTATCCTGCTTGTTATCCACACTTCATTTGTATTATATGGACATCTAAGACCATGGGCTCTTCTTCAGAATTCTTTCTTGTTTTTCTTTCCCATGAACTTTTCCATACCACTACTAAGTTGCCTTTTTATATTGATATTCATTTGCTTCAGTCATATTGACTCTTCATAAACCTTTTTGGAATTTGGCAAAGATAATGGAATGGTTTGCCATTTCCTTCTCCAGCTCATTTTATAGATAAGAAAACTGAGAAAAATAGGTCTTCCTGACTCCAGGTCCAGTATTCTATCCACTGAGCCACCTAGCGGCCCACTATAAATTTTAGTTTACTTGACATATTGATACAGTAAACAGAAAGACAGAAACAGATAGATGAATAGATAAATAGTAGATAGATAGATAGATAGATAGATAGACAATCTATGTGTAGATCTATCAATCAATCTATTTATCTAACAAAGTCATTTTACTCTTAGTCCAGTGCTATTCTTCCTTCATCAAACTGACTCCCATTAGCATCATTTGTTGCCATGTACACAACCAGAAGCAGATAATAGTCATCAAGACCGGCAATTCTTGGTAAGTTCTCTGTTTCAAATATACATCTTAGGAATATAACAATCCATGCTATAATTAATGTCTAGTAAATACATCATTGTCTCAGTTCTCCTCATTAGTGAGTCACTGGCACCTGATATTGATCACTTGTTCCTCTGATAGCTCCTGATGATACTTTCCAAATCATATAATCAGTCCCAACAGCCCAAGCATCCATTCAGGGAGTCCAGATTCCTCCTCTATGGAAAACTTAGAATCTACTATTGAGCTCTAAGTGTTGAATGCTCCTTCTTCTCTTTTTCTGTTCGTCCTTCCGTTTTCCACAATTTTTGACGTAGGTCAACATTCCTTCATTTATTTGATTTTTTTTATTTTTCTTTATTTTTACTTTGAATCTTTTATTTTTTTCCTTCTTCCTATGGAAATCTTCATAATCCCAAATAACTTAAAGAGGGTAAAGACATTCCTTAAGAGGCTGTTTTCTAAAAATAAGGTAAATCTTCACTGTAAGGAGAGTAGCAGTTACTTGACTATAGCCAAAAATATTTACACTTCATACACTTTTGGGAAATCACCAAAAACTCTTCCTGCTCTTCATGCTTATTTGCAAAGAATATCCTTAGGCCTCAGGTATCTGTTGTCCTTGTTGCTAGAGATGTAAAAAAATGAGTGATTTATCCAAAGACACATAGATAAGGGAAGTAAGCATTTGAGACATAATATGAATTTAATTCTTCTAACTATTGAGACAGTGCTCCTTTTGTATCCTACTTTTTCTAATTGTGCTCTAAAGTTTTCCAGTTGCTTTACAGTCATTTGATGAAATTAAGCCATTTACTCTTTCTCTGTATTGCCTTCCCTCTGTCCTGGATTCTGCAATCTCCAAAGTGATCTCTCATTAACACCTGTGCTTACCTGCTCTTACCTACGCTTATTCAGTAATGGGTTACCTCCATTATATTAACTCTCTATTTGTAGCCCAAAGAAATTTCTCATTTTGCAAACAGTTGGTGTCTGTGACATACTTAGAGCTGAGAGAAGTGACAAGAGATAAAATAAAAGAGTTCTTGTTGTGTATGCATAGGACAAGGACTCAGTGCCTTGAGATTAGTTGAGCTGATGTTTATTATTAACTCTTTGGGGAATGAGCTTTCTCCTTTCTCCATCCATTTGATAAGGATTCCTTTGACCATGGAGTTCAATCTGCTGCAGTTGAGTCTGGTTGTCCTATTGCGCAAGATTCCAAATGTGGGGTACAAATCTAAAATAATCTACAGGCAGAGGTTAGGTCCATCATGGAGAAGCAGATGATGAAGCTTTTTCTTCTCCCCCGGCAACCACAGCCATCAGCTCAAATCCACCATGAGAACCCCTCAGATTTTATCTGCTGAAAATTCTTCAGGGAACTGAAGGGGGGATCAGCTGACAATGCTTCTGAACCAACAGGTTTCTGGACTTACCTACTCCCACAGCAAAATAAAAAAAAAGAAAAGAATGCTTCAGGCCTCGACTTCAGGGCTAGCTAGGTAGAGTGTATAAGGGTATCCTTGGCTCAGAGATGGTTTTCTTGTACCAAAAAAATCAAATCAACCCCTAAAATCCTAGAAGTGATCCAAATGTAAATAAACCATCCTCTCAAATTGAGGAATTAGGCACTCTAGGCTGACAAATAGCTTCAGGGACAGCTGCAAGGACCTATTCCTGATGAGAGAGATGACACATCTTCCCTGCAATCTATTCTCCCAAAATGAGAAGGTTCCAAGGAAACTACTTCTATTAGACTCCTTTCCCAAAATCTAATACTACCAATTATTCCAAATTAATAGATCTGAAAGAGCTCTCTTTCTCTGATGCAGTGGCACTTCACTGGGGAGAGCATTATGCAATGTTTTTAATCCTCTTACTTAAAGTAGAAAAATGATCCTGCCCTCCAAGTTCACTTTGAATGACTGGAAAAATGATTCTAAGAAATAAAAACATGGCCATCAATATCATCTTACGGGACTCACTAAAAGGATTAAATTGATGCATACCTTGAATTGTCAATGGCCCTCTGCTGAACCTTCTGATTTTCATTTTCTGAAATAAATGGAGGCATAAGCTGCTGTCTGTCTTCCATTGAGCTTGATGACCCATGAGGAATCAGGTTTGTGGCAAGGCAATAAGCAGTAATAGTCAATAAAATGCTGATCCTAGACTCCCAAATCCATGAGTTCAGATCCTGCCACACAAACTATTTGTGTGACTTCTTTGAGCCTCATTTTCCTTATCTGTAAAATGGTAATACTAGTACCTATAATAGCTATCCAATAGAATTGCTGCAAGTCTTAAATGATATGGTCCATGTAAAGTATGATTAAACATTGCTGTTATTATTATTATTATCATTATTATTAGTATTATTAGTAGTATTATTATTTAAACATTGTATAAAGGTATGTCTGGGTTATAGAACTTTGAAACTATAAATAATTATCAACTATTATGAAGGAAGTTTTGAGAAATCAAACTGGCTCATCAGCTGCTTATTGATGAACTCTATCAAATAGCTTTCTGGAAAGAAATTGTCATCCTGAACATTTCACAGTAGTCTAATAACCCATGCCCCCATGTCTGATGAGCTGCAAGAAATGTGTGATAATGTGGAACAGAGAACCAAGACAGTATCTTCCTATGTGTTGGTGCCAAGGACATTTCACCTTCCTCCCACCTCTAAGGAAATGTTGGGGGAAATGATTGGTGGAAATTGGCAAGTTCCCTGAAAATCAGAATACTGACTGACTAATCTCTTTTTGGTAGGACACATTTGTATGGCCATTACATATAACAGACACTTATTTTTTTAATTGAGCTTAGTTTTTTGTTTTTTTTTTTTTAGTTTAGAAACAAGTCCTTGGTTCAACTGATAGGAAGCACATTCTATTATAGGGCTCTTTGTAGGGAGCTACACTTACTGGTTTTTATAAGCTTTCAAACCCTCATACTCATTCTGACTCTAGAATGGACAGTCTCAGACTGGTTTGAAGTTTTTAAAGGTGATGTCTATGGCACCTTTTTCCCTGATAAACAACCTGCAAACTATGACTGAGAGCCTCCATTAGGATCCCTAGCATATATATCCTACTGATGATACCCTCAGCCACTCTTCCAAAACCATCTGGTAACAATGACTTCTATCACAGTACAAGGTCCTATACAAAATGACTGACCTACAAGTGGAGCAGGGCAGGCAGCTTCTGCTCAACACACAAATTCTCAAAATCCAGGTCTTTTGTGTCTGAGCCCCACAATAGTGGGGTACAATTACAGCGGCAAATTGGCCCATTAAACCAAGGGAATAATAACTGCTGCTGGTAATTACTCCTAATCCACTAACTAGCTATTGTTTGCTGTGGGTATTAAATGTAAACCTAATGCAGGGGGAAAATAGAGGATCCCCCCCCCCCCATTCACCAAATCAGCTTAGACATTTGTTTAGCAAACCCCTTGTGATGCTAATTCCTTAGGAATCGCTTTAATTGTAACCCAATCAACCAGACTAGGCTCCCCTTTCTCTCACCTTAGGGAAGGTTCAAGAGTCAAGCAAAAAGGGGATGGGCTCCTTGATTGCCTGGGCATTGAGTTTCCTAAATGTCTCGTGTCTTTTCATGCAAGCTACCTTCTAGCCCCCAACTCCCCCACCCCCACCCCCACCCCCACACCATGGTGGAATAGCCAAACCTCTCAACAATGCATACAGCACATAGGCAGAGGGGTAGGTCTCACTGAAAGGTGGGGGATGAAGGGGAAGAGTCACAGGGTTATATTCACTGTGGACCAACTGCCTTCCATTGGAATACAAAGACTGAAGCTAAAAACTGGAAAAAGCATCAGAAGAATCTAGTTCAACCTATATCTGACCAGGAACTCTCTCTGCATCTCCAATAAGTGGTCACCCAGACATGTAGACCTTCAAAGGAAGCCATTATCTCCCAGGAAGCCTGTTCAACTTTTGTGCAACTCTAAGTTATGAAGTATTTTTCTTATTATCAAATTAAATTTTCTCCTCAGCAACTTCTACACATACCCCTACATTTGGCTTCATGGTCAAGAAGAACAAAATCAATTTCTCTCTCTCTCTTTATAATTTTATTTTACTTTTCCAATTACATGCAAATTAGTTTTCAACATTCATCCATTTGCAAGATTTTGAGTTCCACATTTTTCTGTCACCCTCCAATTCCCTCCGCTCTCCCCATGGCAGTAAATTATCTGCTAAAAGTTGTACATGAACAATCATATTTAACATATTTCCATACTAGTCATGTTTTGAAAGAGGAAGTAAAATCAAAGGAGGGGGAAAAACATGAGTAAGAAAGAAAAAAACATAAAAGAAATTTTTAAAAGTGAACATAATATGCTTTACTCTGCATTTTAGATTCCATAGATTTTTCTCTAGATGTGGATGGCATTTTCCATAACAGGTCTTTCAGGATTGTCCTTGATCACTAAATTACTGAGAGGAGCTTCATCCATCATAATTGATCATCTCATAATGTTGTTGTTAAAGTGAACAGTCAAAATCTAATAAAATAAATAAAATAAAAAATAAAGTGAACAGTGTTCTCTTGGTTCTTCTCACTTCACTCAGCAACAATTCATGCAAGTCTTTCCACATTTCTCTAAAGAATCAGAAGCCACCCGTGATTTCTTTTTATTCTACTCATGATTTCTTATGGAATAATAACACTCCATAATCATATTCCATAACTTGTTCAGTCATTCCTCAAGTGATGGACATCCCCTCAGTTTCTAATTCTTTGTCATTATGAAAAGAGGTGCTATAAATATTAGTGTACACATTGGACTTTTCCCATTCTTTATGATTTCTTTAGGATATAGACCTAATTGTGATATTGCTGGATCAAAGGGTTTATACAGTTATATTGCCCTTTGGGGATACTTCCAATTTTTCCTCCAGAATGTTTGAATCAGTTCACCAACATTTCGTTAGTGCCCCAATTTCCCCACATTCTCTCCAACATTGATCATTTTCCTTTATTGTCATCTTAGCCAATCTATTAAATATGAGATAGTACCTCAGAGTTGTTTTAATTTTTCATTTCTCTAATCAATAATTATTTGAAGCATATGACTTTAGACAGCTTTAATTTCTTCATCTGAAAACTGCCTGCTCATATTATTTGACCAGTTATCAATTGGAGGACTTACAATCTTATCAATTTGATTCATCTCTCTCTATATATTTTGAAATGAGTCCTTTATCAGAAACATTAGCCATGAAAATTATTTCCCAGCTTTCTGCATTCACCAATTTCTTTTCTAATATTTGAAGATAGTTATGGTATCATGTTCCACCTTCAGTTCCATCTAGTCTCCTTTTCTCTGGGCTAACCATCACCAGTTCCTTCAATCTAACTTTATATTGCTTAAACTAGAAACGCCCATCACAGTTGTCTTCCTCTCCCCTTCTCCACTCTGCAAAATTCCTCAACAACTTCACCCATTCAATGGATTACTTGTGTTCATAGTCTCATCCTCTCCCATCTCCTCAAGGAATTTGCCCATCCGGGTAGGCCAGAGTTTTTTGCTAAAATGAGTGAAGAACTGTCCTCTGCCAAGGAGTAGAAATTTTGATTGTGTATTTTCTTTTCTCCAGAGAAAGACGGATAGACAGAGCAATTATTAAGCAAGTATAATGTGCTATTCTGGGGATAAAAATACAAGCAAGACAATTTCTTCTTGCAGGGAATTTCCTTCTTATAGGGTTGGGTGTGGGGAGGAACAACAAATAAAAAGGTATTGAAAAGGAGTGGGGTTTTCTAGGTGGTAAAATAGGGCAAAAGCCTGAAAAGTGGAAGGAAAGATGAAGGTTGTTTTTGAGAATTTTAAGGAATAATAAGGATGCCGGATTTTCTTCTATTAATTCATTCAACAAACATTTATTAAGCACCACGGTTTTCAGAGACCTGTAGTCAGTGCTAAGGTAAGTACAAAGTTTAGATAAAAAAAGGTTCTAATCTAGGATAGTGATGTAATACAAATACCGAAGACTATGATCAATAAAATAAGTGTACATTAAAGAGCTACAGATTGACTTCTATGTGACATCCAAGGTTGGTGGTAGGGGTAGGGGAATAAGAAAAGTTGCATGATGGCAGTTAAGCTGGATTCTGAAAGGTAAATAATAAGCAAGTCAATAAAGAGGGAGAAGAGTGACATTTTAGAAACAACAAACAACATGGTCCCAGGCATTGAGATGAGGAAGCATAGTGCCCTGGAGGACAATAAAAGAGGACCCTTAAAGAAGTGCCCAGTGCTTGAAAGGGAGCAATATGAGACAAGACTACAAAAAGGATGGCACCAGATTGTAGAAGTTGTTGAATGCCAAGCATAGGAGTTTAACATTTGTGTAATATGTCTTTCTGAAATATTTGCAACTTTATTCAATATGACACACATTTATTCAGATATAGTGACTTTATGGTGAGCCTGATCCTATGCAGTTATCAGTGGGGGTACAGTAAATATAAAAGATACAATTTTTACTCTCAGGAATATCACAAATTATGTGGTTATTAAAGTGATTCCAAAAGACATAGTTTCTGGATAATTTAATCATCTTATTGTAAGACCAGCATGTTATTAACAAAAGTTTAGTTATTTGGCCATCTCTCTTAGACCAAAGACAACCATGGTAATGGGCTCAGGGCTTTTATGTTCTTTTGGAAGAGGAATTTGATTGCTTAAAAACTATTACTGTGAGGGGTTGAGAGAGATATCATGTCACCCTTGGACAGAGAAACTATCTCAGGCCACCCCCACTCTTGGCCAACTATTCAAGGAATTTATGACCCACCCAAACCTGAGTAAAACACAATGATTACTCTACCAAGGTGGCGTCTTAAACAAAAATTTTGTCCAAATCATTATTAGCAATGTCTTTCAAGAGTCTGACCTTTTTAAGTCTTTAAGACTTTAGAAGAAGAATACAACTCTGGATCTCCCCAAATCACTGGTTATTAACAATCATTTCCTTCAGTTAAGTAAGGAGACAAAAGTAAAAGCACCAGGCATTTATGAACAAACAATAAATATTCATTTGCATATTCAAATAAACATTTGGACAATACTAACATGTTCTCAAATGCTTTTGGCTATGGAGTCCACTTCTCTGTTATCAGCTCTGATTCTCCCACTGGAGGAGCAAGCAGTTAATTTCAGCCACCTCTGTAACCAGACCTATGCTAATATGCCAGAGGTATTCATACTCCAAGTTGTTGCTCCTTCTCTTCCTGGCCACTTTAGAATGGTCTCTCTTCTTCTCTTGTTTTACCCAAATTATAACTATCCTTTGAGAGGTACCTACAAGCCTGGGACTCTCTCTTAGTTATGATTTTCTATAAATTCTATTGTCTGTTATTTGTCCTCCATTCTTGAGGAAGACCATGACATCAGGGAGGTGATGCCATTACATGCAAATGAGTTGGATTTAAGTGAAGTAGGGCTATGCAAAGTCACCATTCTCACTTTTTCTACCACAGTGATCTGGATCCAGTGACAGATAGCAATCAGGATGACTAGAGATGGTACTGGATGCAGTGGGAGACCTTGACTTTTTAAGGTTGGGTCTTTCCCAGGTCATAGTTTGACTGAGACAACACCCATTCAGTCATTAAGGTTAAGCAGGAAAGAGATGATACAAAGAGACTCCAAAAAAAAGAGCAAAAGAAAAAAAAATTGTTGGGTGGGTAAGATTCTCAGGGTATTAAATTGGCACCCTACCAGACAGATCTTGTCTTTTATTGTAAGTTATTTTTCTCTGTGTGAATCTTTCCTCTCTAACTAGACTGTAGACTCTCTTATGTATCCCTCATTAGGTATACAATTCAAATAAATAACTGTTAAGTGAATAAGGATTATCCCTAAAATTTAATCTTTGGTCCGGCTCAGTCTTCTCTGACCATGGCCTAGCCAAGGCTGCTTGGCTGTTCTTTTATCTCTCTCTCTCTCTCTCTCTCTCTCTCTCTCTCTCTCTCTCTCTCTCTCTCTCTCTCTCCCTTCCTTATGTCTTTTTTTAACGATTTTATTTATTTTTAATTATACATTACTAAAATATTCTTGTTTAAGAGTAAACCTAATACTCCCTCCCCCATAAAAATATAAAACCTCATGAGAAATAAAGTAAAAGAAAGAGGAAAAAGATGTGTTTCAGTGGTTGCTCTGATACCATCAGCTCTGTCTTGGGTGGATCACGTTCTTTATCATAAGTCCATCATAGAAGTTACTCCCATATTTTTCCACAGTTGCTGTTGCTAATTATAACTCCCTCCATCCATTCCTCCCCAGTACCATCTATTATATTTTCTCTCTCCTTTCACTCTGTCCCTCTTCAAAAATGTACTGTGGGGCAACCCAGTGGCAAAGCAGACAGAACACCAGCCCTGGGGCCAGGAGGCCCCAAGCCCACATCCCACCCCAAAGACCCAACAACCAGCCGGCCCCATGGTCCCAGACAGGCCACCCAATCCCAGCACCATGAAAAAAGTAAAAAATAAAATGTGTTATATCTGACTATCCTCACCTATGATCTACCTTCTTCTCTGTAATCCACATCCCCCCTCCCCATGTCCCCCTTCTCTCCTTTTTCCTCTAGATGTCTATACCCTATTGAGTGTGTATGCTGTTTCCTCTCTGAGCCATTTCTGATAAGAGTGAATGTTCCCTCATTCCCCCTTGGCTTCCGCCTTCCCTATCACTACAAAAGCTCATTGCAAAAAAAATTTCTCTTATATAAAATATCTTAGCCTATTACACTTCTCCTTTCTCTTACTCCCAGTACATTTACCTTTTAGCCATTGACTCCATTTTTACAATATCTTATATCTTCAAATTCAGCTCTCTCCTGTGCTTCATCTATAAAAGTTCCTTCTACCTGCTCTGCCAAATGAGGAGACTCATATGAGCATTATCAGCATCATTTTTCTATGCAGGAATACATACAGTTCATCATCATTAAGTCCCTCATAATTTACCCTTCTCCTCTGCTCTCTATGCTCCCCTGAGTCCTGTATTTGAAGGTCAAACTTTCTGTTCAGCTCTGGTCATTTCAACAGGAGCATTTGAAATTCCCCTGTTTCGTTGAAAGTCCATCTTTTCCCCTGGAAGAGTATGTTCAGTTTTGCTGGGTTGTTGATTTTCAGTTGCATTCCAAGCTCTTTTGCCTTCTGGAATATTATATTCCAAGACCTATGAGCCCTTAATGTAGTTGCTGCTAAGTCCTGTGTGATCCTGACTGCAGCTCCATAATATTTGTCCTTCTGGCTGCTTGCAATATTTTCTCTTTGACTTGGGAGTTCTGGAGCTTGGCTATAATATTCCTGGGCGGGGGGTTGGATCTCTTTCTGGGGGGGAGATCGGTGGATTCTCTCAATTTCTATTTTACCCTCTGCTTCTAGAATATCAGAACAATTTTCCTGTTGTATAAATTCTTTAAAAATGATGTCAAGACTCTTTTCCTGATCATGACTTTCAGGTATCACAGTAATTTTTAAATTATCTTTCCTGAATCTGTTTTCCAGATCAGTTGTTTTTTCAATGAGATATTTCACATTTTCTTCTAATTTTTCATTCTTTTGGTGTTGAACTATTGTGTATTGATTTCTAGTAAAGTCATCAGCTTCCTTTAGTTCCATTATACATCTGAAGGATTTGTTTTCCTCAGAGAGCTTTCTTATCTCCTTTTCCATCTGACCAATTCTGCTTTGTAAAGCATTCTTCTCCTCAACTTTTTGAACTGTTTTATCCATTTGACCTAAGCTGGTTTTTAACATGTCACTTTCTTCAGCATATTTTTGGATCTCCTTGCTACAGATTTCATTTTCATGTTTTTCCTGCATTGCTTTCATTTCTTTTCTTAATTTTTCTTCTATCTCCCTTACTTGATTTTCAAAATCTTTTCTGAGCTCTGTCATAGCCTGAGCCCAACTTCTATATTTCTTGGAGCCTTTAGATGCAGAAGCTTGGACTTTCTCATCTTCAGATTGAGTATTTTGGTCCTCCATGGGACCAAATTAATTGTCTATGGTCAGGTTCCTTTTTCTTCCTGTTTACTCATTTCCCCAGCCTGTGCCTGGTTTTGGAGTGCTTCCTGAGCTTTTGAGTATTATTGGGACACCCCCACAAGGACCTCAGTGTGTGAGACTCTGACTGCTCTCCCAGGTCTATGAATGACCACAAGCTCTCCCCTCTGCCAGGGGCTGTGGGGGGGGGGGGGTTCCTGCTCTATGGGGGTCTACACTGCGACCAGAGTCTGAATGTG
Organism: Macrotis lagotis; assembly: GCF_037893015.1. Lineage (NCBI taxonomy): Eukaryota > Metazoa > Chordata > Mammalia > Peramelemorphia > Peramelidae > Macrotis > Macrotis lagotis. The sequence goes on from NC_133658.1 coordinate 456,380,934, forward strand.
GTCAGAGCCCCAGAGTCCTGTTCCAGGGACAGAGGACAGACCTCAGCAGTCTCCTTCCACTCCTTGCCTGGAAGCTCCTGTTGGATGACTCCACGGGCCTACTTCTGTTTCTCTTTTTTATGTCTTGTAACCTTTTTAATATTTTTTTTATTTCCACCCCTGCTTTCCCATTATTATTATTCAATGATTCCTCATAGGCAGAATTGATCCCAAGTAACCAGTGGCTACATTTTGGCAACCAATGAAGGGATTCACTCTGCCCATACTGGGAAATTGGATTGAGCTCCAGAGCACTGTCCTTAACTACATGAGCAACAATTGAATTATGATCCTTTTCCTGTATCTCTTATACCAAATTACAGCATGGCACACTCTTGGTTCTCCTTAGTGCTCAAGTCACCTGAAGCTCTGGTTATAGCTCTAAGACCAGCCTTTGCAGATGTCAACCAGCTGTGCCAGCCAATCATTCCCTGGACCCTGCCTCAATGAAGCCCTCACATTTCCAAATGGACTCTGAAAAGGCCCAGAAGATTCTGGCCCTCAAATGATTGAGGGGGGAATGATGCAGGGGAAGATGAAGAGAATTTGAATGTAACAGAAAGAATTTGAGTAGAGATGTAAATTGACTTTTGAGATATAAATTGACTTGAAGTAGAGAATTATGATTGTAACAGAAATAATTGTAATCTTGGGTGAGAACCCTCCCCATTCTTAAAGTGCCATTGTTTAATGTAAAATTTGTATCCTGATCTCCTTGGGCTTCACCTCTACCTAATTCCAGTCAAGTATAGGGGAAGGGAGTTCACCCTTTTCCCTCTCTCCCTTCCTTATGTCTTGTAACCTTTTTAATAAATTTTTATTTTATTTCCAAAAAAATTAAACTTTGAAGTTACTTTTCCATGGGATCTCAAGCAATTACCGATCAAGGAATGAAAAACTAGGAGAAACCCTAATGATTCATCAATTACAGATCCCTCAAGAAGATAAGGATTCAAAAAATGGAATCAAGACCTGGTTGCTTCTTCACAGGGTCAATAGAATGAGAAGAGGAAAGACTGTAGTAGGCAACAAGACCAACTTCATCCTTTGACTGGATGAAGGAGCTGAGAAGTCAGTTGACTTGCCCAAGGTAACAATAAATAAAAGGGTCAGAATTCAAATCTAGGTCCTATGACTACCAATCCAACCATCATAAAATATATTAAGTCAATATTAAATCCGAGTCTTAGAGTCTTAGTGGTGTAATGGACCAGACTTAATTCAGGGGGACCTGAGTTTCACTACTGTTGCTGATACACATTAACTTGTGATTTTGAATGAATCAACTAAACTCTCACAATGTCATTCAATTTTCTTTTAGTTGAGGATTCTGAGGATGCTGACTTATTTTTTATGGCCTTTGCCATCAAAACTTCCTTCTCTGGTTTGATGATGAAACAATAGCAAAAGTCCTATTACAAACATATATAGTTAAGAAATATAAATTTCTGAATTAGTTATGTCATATGTGCATGTGTGTATATACACAGTTACACATACATATATATATATATATATATATATATATATATATATAAGATATTATATAATATTTCAATTCATTCTGCACTCAGTTCTTCACCTCTCAGGAGATAGGTAGCTTGCTTTATTTTTAGTGTTCTGGAATTATTGTTGATTACACTGATCAGAGTTCATAATTCCTTATAACTTGTTTGTCTTTATCATATTTTGTCATATAAATTTTCTTCTGATTGTGTTCACTTCACTCTATGTCAGTTCATAAAGTCCTCCAAGATTTCTCTGAAATCTTCCTCTTCAACATTTCATACAAGAGTATTCCATCACATTTAGATACCATAACTTTTTTAGCCATTCCAGAATTTCTGAGCACTTGCTCAGATTCCCAATGTTTTGCCACATCAAAAAGTTACAAATATTTTTGTACATCCTTAGTGAGAGCCTAATTTGCTCAGAACTAATCCCTCCTTTAATCTACCCTCCACCTAATTCTCCCTATCTCCTTTTCCCCTTTCCTTACTATTTTCCTGTTTAGTGAAACGGATTTCTGTACCTATCAGTGTGTATGCTCTTATTCTACCCTCCATTGATCAGTTCATATGAGAATGAGGTTCAAGCATCAACTGCTCCTCCCTGGACCAGAAGCTCCCTGTTTTTATAGATGTCTAACTTGAGTACTTTGATTATGTGAGTCTATTGTCCCTAATTTTCCTTTTTCATTCTTCAAGTCCATTACTTTTCCTTTCAACATTTTTCTCTTAAGATCATTAAGACATATCAGAACAACTCACAGACCTATTTAATTAGAATCTATGAACCTGATAATGATAGGGTTCAGAGGGGAAAACATATCCCATATATTAATATAAACAATTGATAATTGTTTAGTCCTTTATTATTATTTGTTTACCTTTTTATGTTTCTCTTAACAACTGTGTTTGAACTTCAAAGTTTCTGCATAATTTTGATGTTTCATCAGCAATGGTTAGAAGACCTTTATTTCATTAAATATTCATGTTCTCCCCTCTAGGATTACATTCAGTTTTACTGGGTAAGATATTCTTATCTGTAAACCTTTTTAAGTCTTGTCTATAAAGTCTGTAATCTTTTGCCTTCTGGAATATCAAAATCTTCCCCTTTATAACCATGATTCCTAAATTAGCTAGAAAGGAGCTCAACAGCTATTTGTTCTATTTACAGATAGGGATTCAAAACCCTGGATGGCAATGCCAAGCTCACACAATTGGCAGGTGTCAAAGGCAGATCCTAATATCAGATCTCTGACTTGAAAACTAGTGTTTTCTCCTCACTATTCTAAATAACCTCCTTAATAGTACATTTCTCTTCAAAAGCCTGAGGTGAACTTTCATTTCCAACCACCCATCACAGTTCTGGAGGAAGCTAGCACAAAACAGTAAGTGATCTCTTAATTTCTTTCCCCTTTTAAATTTCTCTGGTATCTTTTCCTTTAATCCTCTATTCAATATCTTGTTCCTGGAGGCCAGATACTATGTCTGTAATTTTTCTTGTATTTCCCCCCCTGTATATTTTACAAATCTGTATATACATTTAACCCATAGATTTATCCTACCTCTACTGTCTATCTAAAAGGAACTGTGCTGGGTGCCATACTAAATGAGATCACACAGATAGTCATTACATGCTTTCAGGGAACATGTCCTTTATCTAAAACTTATCTGAAAATTTTTTCTCATTGTATCTTTCAACTCTAAATCCTATGAACCTATGATCCATTAATTTCCTTTCTTTTTCTTTCTTTCAGGTCAGGAAATTGAAATTCAGTAAGTAAACTAAATAAATATTTATAAACTATGTGTCAAGCAGAGTGTTAAGTGACAAGATATGAATTTTATTTTTATATATATTCTTACTTCATATATATTTTATATATATATATAATATATATATATATATACTTTTCCCATTACAAGTACAAAATTTTTAACTTTCTTTTTAATTTTGCGTTCCAAATTCTTCCCTCTCTCATTCCTCAAGAACTCTCCTTCAATATGTTATAAATTATATATGTGGAGTCAGGCAAAATGCACATACACATACAAACACATGCAAAAAAATTTTATGTATGCTTCAATCTGTATTCAGAATTCATCAGTTCTATCTTTCTGCAAATATATAGCATTTTTGTCATAAATCTTTTTGCATTATCTTAAATAATTGTCTTCATCAAAGTATATAAGACTTATCTTTCCTAGTTGATCATCATTACAATATTGCTGTTACTGTGTACAATGTTCTCCTGGTTCTGCTCACTTCACTTTGAATCACTTCATAGAATTCTTTCCTGATTTTTCTGAAACCACAGGATATGAACTTTAGTTAAGACTTAATCCTTGCCCTAATGAAAGCTATAGTCTAGTGTAGAGGTAGAATAATACTCATAAAATTTTAACACATAATTTTAAGTCAGTACATTAGAAAGGTACAAATTACAATGACTTTTTCATTTACAGTTATGTATTAATATTTCATTCTTTTCCTGAGTCTTCCCACATTTCTCTGACTTCCTCATTTTCAAAATTTCTTACATTAATTTACCACAGATTATCTATTCTCTAATTGATGAGCATCTATTTAATTCCAAGGTTTTGCTACCTCAAAAATGTTGCTAATAACATTTTATATCACAATAGGACTTATCTTTTGTCATTCACCTCTCCAAGTTATATTTTCCTAGAGGTAGGTATAAGTCTCTGAGACAAAATGTATAAAGAACTTTTTACTTTCATAGTATAGTTCCAAATTGCTTCCCCCAACATTGGATCAATTCATAGTTCCATCATCTGAATATTAGTGAAACTACTTTTGTGCAGTTCTCTTATATGGACTATTTCCTGTTACCTTTGCCAATTTATTAGACGTAAGGTTAGGCATCAAAATGATTTTCATTCATATTTCCCTTGATATTAATGATTTGGCATGATTTTCCAAATGATTGCTTACAGCTAGCATTTTTTCTTTTGAGTACTGTTTGTTTATATCCTTCAATCCTTTATCTATTAGAAAAGTTTGAATGCCATTTTAAGCCTTTATAGCTTAAATTACTAATCTTTAGTGGTGTAAAATGATACACAAGATGTTTGGGATATCCTGTATATTTGTGTTATTGTCCTATAAGTGTTCATTAGCAAATCTTAAGTATAGATATTTGCTGCAAAGATTGATTTTGTTTTGTCTTTGCTTATTTGTTTTACCAAATTGACATCTTCCATTTTTTGCTAGTTGTTTCGATTTTTGTAGAACAAAAGTTTTTCATTTTCATTTAACTGAAAATATCTATTTTATTTTTTGTGATCTCCTCTATCCCTTGTTGTTACTTAAGTTTCTCCTAAATACAACCAACTGGAAAGGATACCTGAACCAGTTCTCCATAATTTTTTCTTGGTATGACTTTCAATATTTAGGTCAAATGTTGATTTTATGCTTATTGCAGTTGTATATGGTATAACATATTGTTCTAAACTTAATTTCCACCAAGCTGTTTTAAAATTTTCTCAGACATTCTTATAAAAAAGGAAGTTTTCCAGAAATAATTTGTGTTCTCAGTTTAATAAATAATGAATTATTGAGTTGACATGTTTCTGATTCTTCCTTATCTTTTCCCTTTTTTAGCCAGTGCCAAATAGTTTTGATCACTAATATTTACAGTAAAATCCCCAGATCCTTCAGTCAATCTCTAAAGGAAGGATTACTAGTTCTCTCATGATCCTATTCACCTTCTTCTGGACACTCTCCAACTTCACTCTCTTTCCTATATAATATGATGTCTGGTACAAAATACAGTATTCCAAATGTAATCTAATAGAGCAGATTACTGTAGAACTATCACTTCCCTCATCCTGTATACTGTCTCTTTTAACATAGCCTATAGTTATTTTGGCTACCATGTCACACCATGGCCTTATTTTTTTAGCTTTCTGTCCACCAAACCCTCTCCCAGATCTGTTCATATAAACTATTGTCCAGTCATACTTCTCCCATCTTGGACTTGCACAATAAATTATTTTGAAAATCCTAATCTCCAGATCTTGGAGGTGAAAAAAGCAGAAATTTGGGGAACTCTTAGATAATTGCTGCTAAGAGAAGGGGATAGAATAACTGATCAGAAAGAGAATATCAGAGAGCCCTGTACTAGCACTAAGCATGGGAGGTGCTTTTTTTTTTAACAGTTTCATTGATTGTCTCCACTTCTGAACTATAGTTCTAGGGTATAGTGAAGACTTGCTATTCCTTCCATTTGGAGCAGTGACCATATCTCTCCTTAGATCATTTCACTTTGTAAGCATTGAAAAATTTCCAAACCCCTAGAATTAGTTCAGAAAATAATATGGAAAAAGTCTAAAGCTTAGGATAGTGTCCATACTTACCCCTCTTCACTACCCCAGGAAGAGATCCCAACTTTAACATAAAGTTCAAAATCAAGAAATAGGTTAGGAAAATGAGCAAATAAACAAAAAAAAGAATTTGACAATAAAAAGCTACTACAATGTTAGGAAAGATCAAGACACAAACTTGGAAGACTATAATGTCAAAACAGATACAAAGCTTCAAATTAAAAAATATAAACTTGACACAAGTTCAACAAGAATTCCTGGAAAAGCTCAAAAAATGATTTTAAAAATCAAATAAGAGGGGGGCAGCTGGTGGCCCAGTAGATAGAGCACTGACTCTGGATTCAGGAGGACCTGAGTTTACATCTGGTCTCAGCCACTTAATAATTATCTAGCTGTGTGACCTTGGACAAGTCACTTAACCCCATTACCTTAAATAAATAAAATAAAATAAATCAATAACAAATCAAATAAGAATAATAGTGAAGTAAAGAAATGGGAATGGGCAAAGAAATGAGAGTGATGCAAGAAAATGAAGAAAAAACAAGAGTGTGGTTTTTAAAGTCACAAAAAAATTGAAGGAAATAAAACCTTAAAGTAGAATTGGTAGGGACAGCTCGGTGGAGCAGTGGATGAAGCACCAGCCCTGGAGTCAAGAGTAGCTGGGTTCAAATCTGGTCTCAGACACTTAATAGTTACCTAGCTGTGTGGCCTTGGGCAAGCCACCTAACCCCATTTACCTTGCAAAAACCTAAAAAAAAATAGAATTGGTCAAATAGAAATAAAGGAGTTACAAAAGTTAATCGAAGAAAATAATCCCTCAAAATTTGGAATTGGGCAGACATGGCTTTAGGCATCAAGAAATGATAAAACAAAGTCAAAAGAATGAAAAAAATCAAAGAAAATGTGAAATATCTCATTGGAAATGCAACTTGACCTTGAAAATAAATTGAGAAGAGATAATTTAAGAACTAGTGAATTGTCTGAAAGTCATGATTAAAGAAGGAGCTTAGCCATTATATTTCAAGAAATTGGGCAGCTGCCCAAATCTCCTAGAACCATATAGTAAGATAGAAATAAAAAAATCCACTAACTACTAAAATAACTCCCCAAATGAAAACTCTCAGGAATATTATTGACAAGTTTCAGAGCTCCAAAATCAAAGAAAAATTCAAGCAGCAAGAAAGAAACCATTCAGATACTATCGAGCCACAGTCAGGATCACACAAGATTTAGCAAAACCACCTTAAAGGACAGAAGAGGGTTTGGAATATGATATTCTGGAAGGCACAGGAGCTAGGATTACAACCAAGAATAATCTATTCAACAAAAACTGAGTACAATCCTTCAGGTGAAAAATTAATATTTAATGAAATAGAAAACTTTCAAGCATTACTGATGAAAAGACTAGAGCTGAATAGAAATTTTAACTTTCAAATAAAAGACTAAAGAGAAGCATAAAAAGGTAAACAGAAAAAAGTAATCACTAGATACTCAATAAAGATAAACTGTTTATATTTCTAATAGAGAAAATGATACTTAGTCATCATTAGTTTAGTTAGAATCATCTAACTATAGAGGAATAGGGTGAGTTGATTGCTTTGGGATGGCCAGAGTAAGGATGGGTAAGAAAGAAGGATGAACTGGAAGAAAGGGGAAGGGAGAGGAAAAAATGGGGGAAATTATCTCGCATAAAAGAGACATGCAAGGAAAATCTTTAACAGTGTAGAGGAAAATGGTAAGGAGAACAGTGCTTGAATCTCACTCTGCTTTGAACTGGTTCAAAGTGGTTCCATTGGGAAAAGAAATCTATCTTATCTAATAGGGAAATACGAAGGAAAAGGGTTAAGAGATAAAGGGGAGAAAGGGAAGATAGAATAAGAGAAGCAGTGGTCAGAAGCAAAATAGACTTTTGACAAGGGGCAGTATAAAAGAGAAGGACAAACAAAAGAAAATAAAATGGAGGGTAATACAGTTATTATGACTTTGAATGTGGATGGGAATGAATTCACCCATAAAACAGAAATGGATAGCAGAATGGATTAGAAACCAAACTCCAACATTATGTTGTTTCTAAGAAATACATTTGAAGCAAAGAAAACACACATAAAGTTTTAAAAAATGGAGTAGAATCTAATATGATTTAACTGAAGTAAAAAAGACAGGTGCGCAGTGATCTCAAACAAAGCAAAAACAGACATAATTAACAGAGATAAGTCAGGAAGCTACCTCTTGTTTAAAAGGCATTCAGACAGTGAAATAATGTCAGTGGTAAACCCAAATGCACCAATGGGCATGGCATCCACATTCTTAAAGGAAAAGCTAGATTACAGGAAGAAATTGACAATAAAACCATACTAATGGGGGAACTCAACTTTTCTCTCTCAGAGGTAGATTAATCAAACCATAAAATAAATAAGAAATGTTAAGAAAAATGAATAGTATTTTAGAATACTATTTTAGTATAGTTAAATATGATAGATGCCTGGAGAAAAATGAATGGTTAGAAAGAAGAGAAATACTTTTTTCTCAGTTTCACATGACACCTGTACAAAAATTGACCATGTAATGCGACAAAAATATCATAAATGAATGAAGAAAAGCAAAAATATTGAATGTACCCTTTTCAGACAATATCCATTAGTATTGTTTCCTAAAAAAAAATATCAGGCCCTGGGATAGAATGATTCTGGTAAAGGCATGTGAGAAGAATACCTTACACAGTATACCCTTCCCTTTAATAAATATAATTGTACAACTCCTACCTCCAATCATTTGGTTAGTTGGTGAAGTCGTCTTCAATACAAAGGACTTATAGTAGTAGTAGTAGTGGTAGTGGTAGTAGTAGTAGTAGTAGTAGTAGTAGTAGTAGTAGTAGTAGTAGTAGATCATAATGCAATAAAAATTACATTCAATACAGGGCTATGGAAATATAAATTAAAAACTAATGGGAAACTAAGCAATATAATCCTTAAGAATGAGTGGATCATGGGTCAGCTAGGTGGTGTAGTGGATAAAGCACTGGCCTTGGAGTCAGGAGTACCTGGGTTCAAATCTGGTCTCAGACACTTAATAATTACCTAGCTGTGTGGTTTTGGGCAAGCCACTTAACCCCATTTGCCTTGCAAAAACCTAAAAAAAAAAAGCAAAAAAAAAAAGAATGAGTGGATCAAAAAACAAACCATAGAAACAATCTGTAATCTCATTAAAGATAATGACAATAACATATAAAATCTGTGAGGCACAGTCAAAATACTATTGAGGGAAGAATTTCTATCTCTATATGCTTACATCAATAAAATAGAGAAAGAGCAGAGCAATGAATTGGAATACAACTTTAAAAAAACTACAAAAAGAACAAATTAAATACCCTAATTAAATACCAAAATGGAAATACTGAAAATTAAAAAAGGTGAATAAAATTGGAAGTTTCAAAAACTGAAATAAAGTTAGCAGTTAATTTTATAAAATTAAATGGTTAGATAAACCATTGATTAATTCAATTTTTAAAAACAGAAAGAACACCAAATTGCTGGTATCAAAAATGAAAAGGATGAATGTACCATCAATGAACCCGAAATTAAAACATTTATTAGGAGTTATTTTGCCTAATTATATGCCTGTAAAACTGATGGTCTAAGTGAAATGGATGAATGTTTACAGAAATATAAATTGCCCAAACAGAAAAAGAAATTGCATACTTAAATAACTTCATCTTGGAAAAAGAAATTGAACAAGTCATAAATGAACTCTTTGAAAAATAATCCCAAGGATTTGCAAACAAATTCTGCCAAACATTCAAGGTATAATTAATCCCAAAATTATGTAAGCTATTTGGAAAAAATGATAAAGAAGGAGTCCTACCAAATTTCTTTTATCATAACTGTAGTTTTAATACCTAAACTATGGAGAGCAAAAACTGTAGAAAGAAATCTGTAGATTATAATCCCTAATGAATACTGATGCAGAAAATTTTAAATAAAATACTTGAAAGAAGATTACTGAAATTATATCACAAAGATATAATTGACTGGAGGAAATTTTTTCTAGGAATGCAGGACTCATTCAAAGTTAGGAAAACTGTAAGTGTAATCTATGCTATCAAAAACAAAAACAACAAAAATATGATTATCTCAATAGATTCAGAAAATCCTTTTAATAATCTTAAAAACTCACTTCAATTAAAAAAAACACACTAGAAAGCATTGGAATAAGTGAAGCCTTTCTTAGAATGAAGATAAGTATCTATTTAAATCAAAGAATAGGCTCTATTTGTAATAGGGATAAGTCAGAAACCTTCCCAAAAAGGTGAGGGATGAAACAAAGATGTCCATAATCAATACTACTATTCTTCAAAATTGTTAGTTTTTAATCAATGTTAGCTAATTATAATTAACTGGTCATAGCAATTAGACAAGGAAAAGAATTTGAAGGAATTAACCTAGATAAGGAGGAAACTTTGCAGAATATGTGGATATAGTTAGAAAATCTAGAGAATCAATTGAAAAACTAGTTCAAATAATTAACAATTTTAACAAAGTTAACAAAGAAAATGAACCAACATGATTTATCAATATTATATTACCAACAACATTAAATTACCAGCAGGAAGAGATAGGCAGATTCTATTTAAATTAATTATTAACACTATGAAACTAAATCATTGTATTATAGACTTGGGAGTACACCACCTACCAAGACAAACCCAAGGATTATATGAACACAATTGTAGAATATTTTTATATAAATACAGATCTAAACAATTAGAGAAATAATAATTGCTCATGAAAAAGCTAAACCAATATAATTAAAATGACAATTCTACCTAAATTAATTCACTTATCCAATGCCATACTAATCAAGTGGTCATCAAGTTATTTTATAGAACTAGAAAAGTAATAACAATTCATCTGAAAGAAAAAAAAGATCAAAAACATCAAGGGAATTGATGAAATTGAAAAAAGAACCTAGCCTAGCCATATCATATTTCAAACTAGAATACATTTAGTATCATCAAAATTATCTAATATTGGCTAAGAAATATAGAAGTGGATCAATGGAACAGATTAGATACATGAACCATAGTAGTAAATGACTATACTAATTTGTTATTATTTATGTTCAGGCAATTCTGTCTCTTTGTGAACTTTTTTTTTTGGGGGGGGGGGGTTCTGGCAAAGATACTGGAGTAATTTGCCATTCTCTCTTCCAGATCATTTTATAGATGAGTAAAATAAGGCAAGTAGAATTAAATGGCTCAGGGTCACACAGTAAATATCTGAAGTCAAATTTGAACTCATTTTCCTGAGTTGCCCATCAAGTTGAGGAATGGCTGAACAAGTTGTGATATATGTTTATGATAGATTACTATTATGCACTATTGTTTCAGGAAGATCTGAGAAGGTTTATATAAACTGATACAAAGTGAGCTGTACTATAAAAACATTATAAATAGCATGGCAACATTGCAACAATAATCAATTGTGAAATAGTTACTCTGATCAAAGGTCAACTAGGTAACACAATGGATAGAATGCTAGGTCTATACCCAGGTTCAAATCAGTCCTTAGACAATTAAGACATATGTGACCCTGGGCAAGTCACTTAACTCAGTTTTCTCATCTATAAAAAGAGGTAGATAAGAAAAACAGAAACTACTCCAGTGTCTTTGCCAAGAAAATTCCAAATGAGGCTGCAAAGACATGACTGAAACAACTGAACAACAACAAAATTCTAATTAATACAATTATCCAAGATAATTCCAAAGGACACAAGATAAAAAAAATGTGATCCACCTCCAGAGGGAGATTCTGAGTACATACTGAAATATACTTTTTACTTTCTTTATGTTTACTTTTTTTTTGCAAAATGGCTAACATGGGAATATGTTTTGCATGACTTCACATGTATAATGGATATATTGCTTTTCTTCTCAATGGGTGAAGGAGTAGAAGAGAAAAAATAATTTTAAATCTATTTTTTTAATAAATGAATGTTAATTTAAAACAGGAGGAATACTCTAAAGATTCAATCCTTTCACTTTAAAAAGAAGTAAATTAATTGCCTGGTCACACAACTAGTAAGTGACAGAGCCAGGTCCTCTGATTCTAAACCAAGTGCTTTCTCCCTAACTTGCTCTCTCCTTTTTTCTAAGTCATAAATTGGTATCTTCCTCTTGTTTCTTATACCACTCTTAGACTGAAATGTCAATCCCAATATGTTTAAACTCACTTGCAAAGTGCCATAGTAACATGGTTCTTTTCCCTTAAAAATAAATTGACCAAAGCTCACTTCTTTAAATCACAATGCTATAGCTACAACTTGTTCTTCAAGTATGAATCAATTCATAGTCAATAAGGATTAAACTTCCAGGGTTATTCTATGATTTTTTTAAACACCTAACTCCATTGCATACTCTAATTTATTGATTCAGAGTATCCTATTAGCCACATGGAAAAGTTGAGGATGTAAAACCAGTTCTGTGACAGGGGGCGCCTTATTTCTCATTAAAACATTCCAAGACATAATAAATCTGTCTAGTCTTGGCTAAATCGTGTGTGAGCAAACATTCTCCTCCCTTTTTTTTAACAGCATAAATGTTTAGATTACAACATTCTCCCTCTTTGGAGTTGGGAATTCACAGTCACAAAAGTCAATCTCCCTGGAAGCCACCACTTTTATTGTACCTCAATGACTCCATCTTCAGCCTTTTGGGGAAAGATTCCAGTTCTTATCTCCAGTAGACCCTAGATGCCAACAAAACAGGCACCACCAGTCTGAGTATATGGAAATTCCTAAAATGTAAAGATTAGAAGTCAGCATGTACATCACACCAGAACTTTCTCTGCCCTTTTCTATGGAATGATTGGGGGCAAATGAAAGGTTTATGACAAGGGTGGGCCATTGGGCAGAGGGGAGCAATCTAGATTATTGCGGAGCTTAGAGAAATATTCCCTTTTATGCTTCTTTCAAAAAATAGCCCACATTTGTTTTTGCTTCAAATGTATTTTATTAGATCTCAGCAACATATAAACAAGCAAGAGGAGCAGATTAGTAGGAATAAACATAACACAACATCTAGCTAAATATGTCAGCTGGCTGAAATAATACCACAAATCTCCAAGGTCTGTTGTGTTTCCATAGTGCCTCTCCACCCTCTGGTTGGTCAATTGGATCACTAGATTATTCATTTGCCCTAAACCACGGGTGGTCTATCAATAATAATATTTCCCCGTGGGAGAAGAAAACAAAGGAATCGTGGAGAAAGGAATGAATGCAATGGCATCCAATGTTGGGTTCAGTATCAATTGTCCTCCCATGTTTAATCCTCTGTTCAACTAGTTTCAGATGACCAATAGGAGTTTCATTCATTCAACAAACATGTATTAAGTAGCTACCACATGTCTTTGAGAGGCAACATGGTGTAAATGGATGGTATGATAGGGTTGGAGTCAGAAAATCCTGGATTCAAATTCCATCTCTAACACTTACTAGCTAGGTAGGCATGGATAAATCACTCAGTTTCTCTGAGATTTAACCAATTCTTAGATTTCCAGGTTATACACAGATTGTGATCTGTTTCAGTGGAAGAATTTCCCACTCCAGAAGTTCTCAAACCAATGGGATTATAGTTTCTTCAAGTATTAATATGCCACATATACAGATATTTTCAAAATGAATCTGTAATAGCACCAATCTGGAAGTCTTTCCAATGAAGAACATCTCAACCTAAATATGACCACCCATCTCATGACTGATTGACATTTTCCCCACTAAGTTCACCAAGAATATTCACCCAGTGTGCTAAAACACTTATTATCTTCTGAAACTGCAATGATAGTAGTGGAGCATTGTAATTGTCCATCTGTCATCCTTTGCCCTTGACCCATGACAAGCCCATCTTTTCTTTTTTAGCATACATTCCCTTGATAACATATCATTTTCCTAATTTTTCCGTGCTGTACCAAGTAGACGAAGAACCCTCTTCAACACAACAGCCTTTCAAATACTTGAAGGCTGTTATCATGTGATCTCTAAGTTTTGTTGTTGTTGGGTTTTTTTTTTTTGCAGGCTAAACATCCCCTATTGGCATAAAGCCTTTTGGTTACTTTCTTGTAGACAACTTGTAGCTTGAATATACATTTCTTAAACTATGGATTCTAGAACATTCTACAGATGAGTGCTGACAAGGACTGAATGCAATGGAAATGAGATATTTCTTATTTTAGACCTTATGCATCTATTAATGTACAGCAAAATCAAATGTCCTCCCCCCCCATTTTTTTGCTGTGATCAAAATATATGCCATAATGCTCTCTTTTTCATAGACTGTTTTCTAGCCAAGCCTTTCTAATATATTCAGTTAAAGACCTTTTAATCAATTACTAGAAAACTGAGTACCATCACTTCTATATTTTTGTAATATTTTGAGTTAAATTTTTTATTGTGAACTTAATGAAACTAATGTCTTAATATACAAATAATAATAAATAAATTGTATAACAAACTGAACTTCTGTGGCATAGCTTGTTTGTTAAGAAGCACCTATATCAAATAAAATTTAACAAGGTAATAGCAAAAATCTTTGTGTTTTTGTGCACTTTTATCTTTTTAATATTTAATTTGATTAATTCTATTTAATTGTATTTAAAAACCTTAATGATGTTCTTTCTTCCATTTGTGTCTATCTAATGAACTAATATTTTCCCCTTCTGTTTGCTCCCCCATCCCCAAGTAGAAGTTCTCTCTTGTAACAAATATAGTGGAGCAAAAAAAAATGAACAAATTAGGAGGAAAAGTCAATGGGGTCCTAGTGACATCATTCCAATATACAGAGACCATCCCAAACTGTGTATAGCAGAAAAGATTAAACTAATACATTTATTCTTTGTTCCTGGACCTTGGGCACATTTTTTAACTCTGTTTACCCACCAGAAAAAGGAAGTTAAAGATACCTATCCCTAGCGCTCTACAAGCATATGAAATATTCCATTGGAATGACTGGAGTTAAAGGTTCTGATGTGCTTGAGACAGTCCTATACAGATCCAAAGTACATGTATATCCAAACATCTGTGAGCTAATTAGCTACTTTGATGATTATCCTTTGAGAACTCTGAATCCTTAGTGGGACCCCTGCCCCTGGCCCTCCCTAGTCAGCTACACTTACTCGGGAAATACAAATTAATGTAACAAACCCTTGCAAGAGATTGGCCACAAAATCCTCTGGAATTTTGGAAAGAGAAGAAATAAATAAAAGATCAACATGGCAGGAGGTGGGGGAGGAAGGGATGAAGGTGGGGGAGTGGATGGGCAGAAGTTTTTAAAAATAGCAATGCAGGAGTTTGGAAATTCACCAGGAAAACTAAGAAAGAAGGGAGAAGAAAGTGGTAGCTGTCCCATGGCAGCAATACAACTAGAGCAATAGTTATTATCTGACATAACCACCAGTCTCTTAAATGGAGAAGCCAAATAGGTTGTACGTGGGACTGAATCATGGGGGCCCTTACCTGAGAGAAACTAGCCAACTTGGGCAGGCCATATCCTGACCCAGTCTTAATTCTCTTCATAATTTTATTTTTGTTCTTTCTAAAACTGAATCTTTCAAATAATAGTTATGTTGGACTTAATATTATTTCTCATAAGCACCTGTAGTCAACCCTATTTTTGCATTACTGAATTTCCCTTTGTTTGTGTCATAAAAAAAAGAGAGATCTTTCTTAGTACCAGGCTGAAAGTTCAAACTTTGGCCCATTTTAAGGAGTTATCGTCTGTAACTGGGTCTGGTGTGGGGCTGGGGGTGCATAAACAAGAGTCATTTCATAAATTACCTTCTTAAGGGCAGAAATAATATGAATTCAAGCCCTACTTTAAAAATATACATTATAGATGTGAATCAAGGTTATATGTCAATCATTTTGTGATTAACAGATAACAAAGCCAAACTGTTCTCTTATTTTATCTGATATTGCCTTTTATTTCAGTCTAATTGTTATGAATGTGATGTGGAAGTGGGCATCAGTGAATTTTTGGTGTGGGGAAAATCAAGTCATACCAACCAACTCTCTCCTATTGAAGTCCACATTTATTTCACCTGGACAATTTTAATACCCTCTTAAACTGGTCTCCTTTCTCCAAGTTATCCTTCACATAGCTGCCAAAGAAATCTTCCTCTGCCTAGTCTGACCAAATCACTTCCCTGATCCAAAACCATGAGTAGCTCCTCATTGCCTTCAGCAGTATTCTCCAAGTTGTGATATGGGAGGCAGGCCCCAAAATAGGTCATTTAAGGAAAGGTTGAATGTGATCAGGTCACAACACCCACTTTGGAGAATACTGGGTGTTATGACCTGACACCAGATCACATTCAACCTTTCCTTAAATGACCAATTTTGGGGCTTGCCTCTCATATCACACCTTTCATTTTCTGTTAGTATTCTGTCACTCTATGTCCTCTCTCAAATATACAAGTTCTCAATCCCTCTTCTTCCTTCTAAGGAGGTGCTGGTAGTTATAACCTGGCCACTACTCACCTCATGGTTGTGGCAGGTAGCCCTTGAAGATGGGTTCTACACCCTAGTATAGTGATTCATGAGAAAGAACCCTCTAACCCCTCCATTTGTTTTGAATGAGACACAGGAGTCCAATGAATGTGAAGAAGTATATTTACCACAATTTGGTAATCGTCCTCATGCAATATCTTTTCCCAAAAAATAGGCAAAATTTAACTTCAAAATTTTACTCTCAAGGGTGTAATCATCTCCTGGGTTCACAATCTGGGTGTCATCCTTGAGTCTTCCCTTTCCATCATCTCACATATGCAATCAGTTGTCAAACCATATTTTGGCTTCCAGAAAATCTCTTGAGTTCATATCCTTCTCTATACCCACACAACCAACACCTCAGGCCCTCATAAACTCTTGTCTGAACTATTGCAAATGATAAAGATAGAGACTGGATTTGAGATTTCATTAATGTAGAGAATTTTCCAAGTGATGAAACTCTGTCTGCCATTGCAAGATGACACCTCCAAATTTTTAGAATTGCCTGGAGCAGAATGGTAAGGTCACTTGCTTTGAATCACACAACCTGTATGGCTTAAAGGCAGAACTTGAACCAGTCATCTTGACTCTGAGGCTAGTACTCTATCCATTATATCACATTGTCTCTTTCTTCCAATCTATCCTACACAGAGCTATTAAAGTGCTTTTCCTAATGTATAATTCCAAACACCCCTCCCCTATCTAAATTCCAGTGGCTCCTTATTGACTCTAAGGTTAGTTTATCTCATCTTCATTTTCATTCTTCCTTTTTTCTTTTTTTTTAGTAAATTTTATAGTGTATATGATTATTAGTACCATACTACAAGCTGCAGTTTAATTCTGCTAAACTCTTTGTGATCACATTTGGACTTTTCTTGGCAGAATACTGGAGTAGGTTTTCCATTTTCATATCCATCTCATTTTAAACTCAGAAAACTAAAGCAACCAGGGTTGAGTGACTTGTCCAGGGTCACAAAACTAGTAAGTGTCTTTGAACTCAGAAAGATGAGTCTTGCTGACTCCAGGTCCAACACTCTATACACTGTGCATTCTGGTTGATCTATCTACTACAAGTTCAGTAACTGAATCTATTCATTGATATATGGAATAATAAGGAAACAGCTTCTATGAGTGACTGGTGGCAATTTCTTAGAGAATTGCCTGGGACACTGAAATGATAAGTGACCCTACCAATATTACACATTCAGCATGTGTCAAAGGCCAATATTGAAATGAAGTTGTCCTAGTTCTAGGGCTAGCTCCCTTTATAGTGATTAAGTGACATGCTTTTTTATACATGAATATAAATTCTAAATAAATAAATATACAGACATTGGGAAAGCATATTCAATATTTCTTAATTTGATAGAGTAGTACCATCAAAAGCATTTAAAATTCACTGGTCTACAACATAGATTTTTAATCCCTTCATTTTACCTGAGGAATTAAGCTTTTCACAATCTGGATTCCCTTATCTCTTGCAAATTTATTTCACTCAGCTCTCCTATCATCTACCCTACATTCCAGTCTAACTTTCCCCCTCATTTTCAACTTCCAAGCATTTGTCTATGGTGACAATGTGGTGGAATACTTAAGATCCTGAATGTGGAGTCATAAAGAAGCAGAACTAAATCCTTTTCCCACAGTTTGACCATTAGCAATTCCTTTAATCCTCTAAACCTCAGGCAGTTCTCTAAGGCTATATATTAAAAATGACCTATTATCTGCACAGCTACTTTGGATGACTTTGGATGACAGGACTTCCCATACTTGTAATTATAGCACAGCCTCAGGCCATTTGAATATTAATGAGAACTCAAGAAAGGTTAGGGAATCTACCAAGTCCAGAGCAAGGAAACATGGAGCTCCCAAGATAGTAAAATAAGTCAATATTATTGAGAGGAGACACATACAAAACAAAGGGAAGTCAGGGAGATTTACTGGGCACCCTCTCTTTAAAATCAGTAAAGGTTCTTGTCTGATCTAAGAGGAACAGATATTGAGTACAGAGAATAAGGAACCTGAGCCTGAAGAAGAGTACTGATTCATGCTAGTTGGGAAAGGAAAGATTCCTAGAAAACTAGAATCTATTTGATGTTCAAATATCCCAGGGGATTTTACTGATCTTATTCTAACTAGGTGACACACTTATCTTGTCAGGAGTTTTTGGACTTCCCTTGGGCTTCTACATTCAGCAACTAGTTATATTCCTTGTATCTCCATATCCTGATGATACCCTATCTTCAAGGCTTGCCTAATATACCACCACCTCTTCTTCCTTTTTCCCTTATCTCTGCTGTTTTCCTGCAAGCTCACCTTTGTTCAGGTCACTTTCCTACCTTTTTACCTTGCTTATTTGTACAAATGTACTCCCATTATTAAAGCTCCTTGGGGGCCTGGGCTGTGTCATTTTTATCATTCATTACAGGGGCACAGAACTGGGCTTTACAAATATTAAGCACTTAATAAATGTTTATTGACATGAATGGAGAATTTTCAGCAGAATTCTAAAAAAGCTATAGACCCTTTCATTGCAATCTCATCCTAGCTAGGCTCTCAGACCCAAGAATACCCCTAGGAAAATTACAATGGAAATTTAGGGTCTGTCATCACATTCTTAAGTCTCTTGTTGGGTAAGACCTTTTTTACCTTTTCTTCTAACTCTAGGGACTGCTACCCCTATATAACTTTTGTGCCCCTGAGATCTGAGGATGCTTCATTTTTCCCTTCCACCTGCCTGGGATCAACACCCAGCTTTGTCTGTTTTGCCAGCCAATGGAAATGAATAGGAACTCAAATCAGCCCCAGTCAAAATTCCAAGAGCTTCAGGTCCCTCTTACTCCCCGTTACTTAAGTTTGCGTTGGTCTGGCTCATAATGCTGGACCACAAACAGAAAACTACATGGGATTATCAAGTATTTTTAATTCATTAATTTTGATATATTTTATGTGCACAGTCGCTGTGAGCTTCCCCATGAGGTGGATGAGTAGACCCCAATATTGCATCCAGTCTTGTTAATGCCGGCAAAGCCTTTTTTTACTGCACAGTGCTGCAGCCTGTCTGTAGTTTTTATTTCATTAATTTTCATCCTGATAATTGGAAGCAGCTTCCCACCCTGCTTTTCTAAGGTTTAATGAGCAACATAACTTGGTGTGTCCCACTGGGTCAGGCTTAAGGTTGCTTTTCACTCAGGGAACTCTAACACCTTGCCTCCCCTATGCCAGTAAGCCCCACATGCTTGCTTGCCCAGTAGCCTTTCTCTCTCTGAGCCCCTTTTTGCTCTCTTGGAGTTTGCTCATGTGTTAATTTATTCAAATATCAAGAAGGATATATAGGTCTTGGGCATCTTTCAAGAGTAGCCAGCAGGAGCAGCTAAGGGGTGCAGTGGATAGAGCACCAATCCTGGAGTCAAGAGGACCTAAATTCAAATCCAGCCTCAGACACTTAATAACTACCTAGCTATGTGACTTTAGGGAAGTCACCATTATCTTGCAAAAAAAAAAGAGCAGATGGCAAAGGCAGATCACAATATGACCTTTTTGCTTCAGGGATCTGTGTTTTGCTAGAAGGAGGGGATAAGTATGTAAACTTCCACTCTTAGAATAGAAAGACCACTGACTCTGCAGTCTTAGTCATGTCTGATTCTCCATGACCACATTTGGTGTTTTCTTGGCAAAAATACTAAAGTGGTTTGCAGTCTGCTTCTCTAAGATTTTACAGATGAAGAAGTGAGGCAAAGACAGATAAGTGACTTGGGTAAAGTTACACCACTAACAAATATCTGAGGTCAGATTTGAACTCACAAAGATGAGACTTCCTGACTTCAGGGCTGGCACTATATTCAATGAGCCACCTATCTGCCCAGAACTGCTAGCACCTGGCTGCAGTCTGAGAATCTGAGTATAAATATTACCTCTGATGTGACCACAGGTCAATCACTTAGTCTTCCTAGACCTCAGTTTCCTCATCTATAAAATAAAAGTTAGTTTTTATCTAGTTCTGCATTTATGTCTTGATTGCCAGGTGGTATAACTCAGAAGATGGACATGAAAACATGCTGTAGTCAAAAAATTCTGACCCACTTAGTAGTGAGCCTGTCTGGACCAATCAATCTACCATATGTTTATTAAGCAAAAAAGAAAAAGCATAATTTTACTCTTACAAAGCTTATATTCTTTTGAGAAAAATGATGGGTACATATATACTTAGAATATATATAAAATAAATATGAGATAATTGGGGGAACACTAGCAATTGAAGAAAGTAAGAAAGAATTTAAAAAATATTAACAAGAAAAGAAAAAAGGGAAAAGAAAAAAGGGGAAAATTACATAATTTTGTTTTATATTTGAAAGAAATAGCAAGTTGTGCATAGTAGATTTGCAGTTTCATATACAATCATCTTTTTTTACTTACTCTATTATGGAAATGCTTGTTTTATCCCATAAATTAAAAATAAAATGAAATAAAGAGAAAATATGGCTTAACCTGAGTCTTAAAGGAAGCAAGAGATACTATGAAGCAGAGTGGGAGTATATTCCAGGCAGAAGGACATATCCTGTGCAGAGAGAGCTGGAGCTGAGGAACAAAAAGAAAGTCAGTCTGGCTAGACCACTGAGTGCAGAAAGAGGAGTAATACATTTTGAAGTTGAAAAGACAGATGGAAGCCAGGCTGTGAAGGACTTTAAAAGCCAAACAAAGGAGTTTATATTTTATCCTAGAGGCAATAGGAAGCCAGACATCAGCCAAGCATCAGCCACAGACCCACAGTTTATCAGTAGGTTGGGTTCAAACCTTGGAAGACGTTTTTAGAGCTTCTCCTCCATTGACAATATCCTAGAGAGCCGAGGCTCACCTGCACATCATAAAAAGGTATCAGAGGAAACATGCAATGTTACATTTGTCAGAGTACCTATTTGATAAATCAAGTTTTTTATGTAATGATCTTTCCCTTTTCTGTGCAAAGGGCTGAGTCCTTCTAATAAATGCCCCTTTTGTTATTTTATAGATTAAGAAACATAAGTTATAGGTCTGACCATGCTACTTCCCTACTCAATAAACTCCAGTGCCTCCCTATTACTCTACTCTCAAATACATTTAAAGCCCTTCACTACCTGGCTCCCTCTTCATCTCCATCTCTCAAGATCCACAGTTTCTCTCAAAGTTTAGTTCAAGAACTATCTTCTACATGAGGCACTTCCTGATCTCCACCTCCCTCTAGCTACTAGTGCCTTCCCTACCCCAAATTATCTTATACTTAATATATATGTATGTATTTGTGTATCTTGTCTTCCCTATAAGAAAACTTTGTGAGATCAGAAATTATATTATGAATATATATTTTAAATTAAATTTATTTTAACATGAATTAATCAACAAGCATCAATGTCTCAAAATACAAATAACAAGAAATAAATTGTATAATAAACTCCAAACTTTTGAGGCAGTTTGTTTTTTTAGAACAATCCTTTTAGAACAGCTTAGTAATGAGCTGGTGTGGACCAATTAATCTACTACATGTTTATTAAGCAATTATTGGTCATAGAAAAGAATAATGAAACTATTTTACTCTTACAGTGTTTATATTCTTTTGAGAAAGATGATGGATACATGTATGTTAAGACTACATACAAAATAAATATGAGATAGCAATTGAAGAAAATGAGAAAGACCATTTAGAAAGTATTAAAAAGAAAATAAAAAGAAATTAAAAAGAAAAAATTACTGGTATATATACATCAAATTTAACATATAAAATCATTAAATTTAACAAGATAATGACAAAATCATTTGTGTTCCTTTATATACTATTTGGTTAATTTCTGTACAATTAAAAATGTTTTAGTGATGTCTTTTCTTATATGTATCTATCTAATGAAATACTATTTCACTACCACCCTTTCTGACTACTTCCCAGACCTTAATATAAGTTCTCTCTTGTAACAAATATAGTCAAGCAAAACAAATAAATGTATTGGCCTGTGTAATATGAATTTATATCTCTTAGATAAATATATGAGCAAATCATGGGTGAAAGTCAATACAGTTCTGGTGACATCATTCCAATATATATATATATATATATATATATATATATATATATATATATATATATATAATGATTATCCCATACTATGCAAAGCAAACAAATTCAATACAGTTCTTCTCTGTTCCTGGACCTGGACACTTCTTTTAGCTCTATTTCTTCATCAATAAAGGGAAATTAAGAATGTCTATACTTAGATATATTCTGGGCCTGGCACTCTATCCACTGTGCCAACTTTTCCCAAAATCTTCTGGAAAACACTTATTTCAGCATACTTCTCTCCAGGACCCTGATCCCAGTTAAGTCTTTCTTAGAAAGAAATTTCACATAATATAAGGTCATTGGTTCATAGACCTAAAGTTGGAAGGGAATTTAAAGATCATCAAGACCAACCTACTTATTTTGCAAATGAGGAAACCAATGCACAGAAAAGGAGTACATATCTTCTTAAAGCATGTGAAATAACCATAGAGTCATAGAATTCTAAAAGTGAGATTTGAAAGAATCCTTTGAAATCATCTCTTCCAGCCCTCTTAGTTTACAGAGACTGAGATCTAGAGGGAGGCACTGACTTGTCCTTGGAACATAACTATTAAATAGCAAAGACAAGCTATGAACATTAGTCTTCCAGCTATAACTTGTCTCTTCCCTACCAAATGCTATTAAAGTTTAAGAGTAAGTTAATTTTTCAGCCAGGGTTACGCTTCTGAAGTCCCTTTCAGCTTTAGAATTCTACAGTTCTTATGCCAAGATCCAAAATCAACCAAGGCAGACTGAAAATCCTGTTCCAAAAACAAAAACAAAAACAAACCCTACAATCTTCTTTAAGGAGTTTGACAGGTTGATTCATGCTCTCAATGATACCAATATCATTACTATGGAAGGAAGACTATATATTTCCATTTTTCTGACAATGATTTCCCACTTACAAAGAAGAATGGATTAATGGTCCCAAGGCAATAGAGTCTTCAATGTTCCACTCAGATCAATGATTTCCAATTCCTCTGGATTTCTCAATGGCCCATTCAATAAAATATATAATGACCGCATCTACCTCAGCTATTTTTGTTTTTCTAATCTCTGATCTACCTCCCTCAGAAAGTTGCTTTTAGGATCAAATGAAAGAAGATGAAGAATCATCATGTTCTATGAGCATACAAGATACTACTCCACCTCCTCTCCATTAAGAAAAAGCACTCTTCAAGAATAAAATGAATAAAGAAAGAACTGGGATGGATGAGCCTCCCTGTCTTACTTTGCCCAAAATACTTTATCACCTCCCTTAATAGCCAACTCAGTCATTCTAACCACACCCTAGGCAGGTAAAGCAGTGTTGATGTATTATTAGTAAAATGTAGAGGAGACAAGGCAGAGGCTAGAATGAAGATGTTCCACCCTACATGGCAAGCAAGCACAATACTCCAACCACTCACTTCATCAGGTTACTTATCAAGACACTGGCACAAACTACCTGAGTCAATAATCAATAAGGTGAAACATCAGAGGCCATACCAGAAATGCCAGCATGGTTCCTCCCAGTTCTTAAAGCAGGAGATACAGGAAGGAAAAAACTGTTTATAATATGATATTTAAAGGAGTAAAACAATAAATACATTCTGCTGGCTGGGGAGCACATAGTCAGGGAAGGAAGACTTCCTACAGGAGGCAGAATTTGAATTGTGCCTTAAGGGATGGGAAGGATTTAAATACTCAAAGTGTTCCAATCCTACCTAAACTATGAATTTTACATAAATCAAAGTGCTTGGCATATAATGAATGTTTCCTGAATATAAAGATGAGGAAAAAGCATGATTGAAGCCTATTTGGAGGTGGTAAAAGGACAGGTCTGACTAAACAAGAACATGTGCATTGGGGAGTATTGGAAAATAAGTTTAAATAGGTGGATTTTAAAAGTCAGACCGTGGAGTTTGAACTTGAAGGGGCAAGAATAAAGGAACTACTGCTAGAAAGAGATTTAAAATACTCTTATTCTCTGACCCAGAGACCTAGTCCTACCTCAAGGAGATCAATGACAAAAAGAAATGCCTCATAGATACCAAAGTAATTATAGCAGTATTTTTTTGTGGTAGTAAAGAATTGGAAGTAAAATAGAGCTCATCGAATGGGGATTAGTGAAACAAATTGTAGAACATGAAAGTAATATAATTCAAAGAAACATGGGAGAATCATATGAACTGATTCAAATTAGGAAAAAAACACAATTAGACAGACTATTACAACATAAATGGGAAAACAAAGAAATAAAATAGAACAAGAGAGGAGCTGACAAAATGAATCTCCTTAGTCTATTCTTTACAGAAGTACAGAATTATAGGTGTGGAATATTGTGTTTACTATCAGAAGCAACATATATACATGTGTGTAAAAGTATATTTATTTATGTATATATTATGTAGATGTATGTCTGTATATGTTTGTGTTGGTTTTTCAGTACTATCCTTTTTTCTCATTTTTTAAATCCTGTACTCCCTTTTTTGCTGTTCTATCACTAACAAGACTCTCTGACCCTCCCTTCCAACTACTTCTCTAAATGATCACTAATCAGCTTGAGTGAAAGGACTTTGGATCATCCTCTGTGACTGTTCTTCCCTAGTGCAATAGTGAGATGCAATAAAAGGCAGAGCTTGGTGCAGAGGGAGACTTTCATTCCTTCTCTCCCTACCATTCTTTTCCTCTCTCCCCATCATTCTTTTCTCTCTCCCTATCATTTCTCCCCTTTCTCTCCATCATTTCTTCCCTTTGTCTCCACCATTCCTCCTTCTCTCCTCATCATCCCTCCCTCTTTCCCTATCATTTTTTCTCTTCAAATGTTTACCTGGCCACATCCTCTATTCTATTGGCATACACACTCTCTCAGCAGCTCTTGCTAGGCAGACCCATCTTTGGAAACTTTATAGAGAGAACCAGCCTGAGGCACAGAGCTGATGGCTCATCACTGAGACAAAGTCAATACCCTACAAAACCCTAATTTTAGTAAAGAATCAGGTGTGAGAGAGGCAAAACCTCAGCTAAAATTATAACAATAATAGCATTAAACAAAAATTAATTAATCATTCAACATTCAAAAAATGTTTGTTGAAGCCCTATTGCATGTGTACCTATACCTGACTGAGGGCTTCATGAGCCACACAAGAAGATGCCATCCCTGTCTTCAAAGAGATTAAAAGTTGATGGTAGAGAAATCTCCATCCCCCCCTCTATATTTAAAGATAGATGTTTCTCCCCTAAATCACTCCTTCAAGGAGGTCTTGTGGGGAAATTATTTCTTTACTTGAGAAAAACCATATGCCTTCCATAGAACAGTGTGCTATTTCCAAATACATTTTAGGGTCTCCCAAACTAATTTGGCCACAGGACACTTTTAAAATGCATTGTCAAAATCCATGAATGTTGGTCTGGAGCTTGGAAAAAGTTTTGGAGAAAAATAAAGGAAATTATACTTATTTTCATACTGGAAAAAATTGCTGTGTATTTGGTATTGATATATAATTTTATATTTTATCTGTGCCCTCAAAATTTACATTTTATTTAATAACAGAGGATAAATATTATTCCTTTTGAAATTTCCCCATGACAGTCCTATTAATATTACAAGGAATATTATGTAGGATATAGATTTAGAGCTAGAAAGAACAATTTTTTAAAAAAAATTATATATTTAAGGCAAGGGGCTAAGTGACTTACCCAAGGTCACTAAGCTAGGTAATTATTAAGTGTTTGAGGTCGAATTTGAACTCAAGTTGTCCTGACTCCAGGGCTGGTGCTCTATCCACTGCACCACCTAGTTGCCCCTGAAAGAACCATTAAAACAAATCCCATCATTTTACAGATGAGGAAAATACTCAGGGACATAAAATGACTTGCTTGGAGACATCAGCTAGTGGTGACTGAGAAAGATTTGAGCCTAGATTTTCCTGACTTTAAAACAAGTGGATCTGGAGTCAGAACTCCTTGGTTAAAATTCCGATACTGCTACTTTCTACCTGTGTGACCACAGGAAAGCCAGTTACTCTCTCTGGATCTCAGATATTCATCTTTAAATGAGTGAGATGGAGTCAATTCATAGATTTTCCCTGAGGTCTCTTTTGGCTCTAGATCACATCCATGAATAGAGCATGGTCTGGTTACTCTATAAGTAGATCATGCAATTCAAGTTAGTCATATCTTTATGCATAAATTCCCAGTACCAAATTTCTTTGGAGTAATTTGAGAAATATTTGGGCTAGCAGAAATGGTTTTAGGCTAGGAGTCAGGAATCCTGTTCTTAAAACCCAGTTCTGCCATAAACTGTCCTAGACAAATTTTCCTATTCTGGACTTCATTTTCCTCATCTGAAAAATGAAGCAATTAGAATAGATAAGCTCCAAGTAATCTGGTCCTATTTCTGAAAGAGTAATTATGTAACTATGAAAGAGAAGTGTTTTCCACCTCTGACTGGAACAAATGATCTTTTCATCTCTAAGTTGGTTACTTGTTTTCCTGGAAGAAAAAAAAAAGAAATTTACATTATAATTTTATTCGATACTTAAAAGAAATATCAAGTTGCACATGATAGATTTGTAGTTTCATGTGCAATCCTCTTTTTATCACAATATATTATGGAAATGCTTGCATTATTGTATAAATTAAAATTTTAATAATTTTTAAAAGAAAGAAAAAATTGAAAAATAATAAAATTAATAGTAT
Source organism: Macrotis lagotis (assembly GCF_037893015.1). Classification (NCBI taxonomy): domain Eukaryota; kingdom Metazoa; phylum Chordata; class Mammalia; order Peramelemorphia; family Peramelidae; genus Macrotis; species Macrotis lagotis. Next base: position 456,408,114 of record NC_133658.1, read on the forward strand.
ATGTTAAAATGTTTTAAAAAAGCAAAATGAAGGGTTTGGATGGGATGATCTCTGAGATCTCATCTAACTCTAAATCTAAGATTTAATAATAAATAAAAATAAAGTACCTCTGAAAGAAGGATGAACTGGGGTCCTCAATGCTCCCAGGTGGAATGGTGTTGAATGGTAGAATGAAATACTATATCAGGCATACTTTATAAATTATAAAGCAAAAACCTAAATATTCTGATGAATCAGGACATGACTTAGTTTTACTCATCTTTTCAACTGCATTAATTATCCTTCTAGTGGTAGATGCTTCTGCTCCAAGAAGAGTTCAGCCTCTCAAGTTCACAAGGTCACTACTAGGGCTGAAAATGTCCACTTCTCAGAATTTTTGGTTAACTTGTCTGTACTCAGGGAAAACAATAGAAAATAGAAGACAGAAGACAAGGTCTTGGACTCACCCAAATATACACCCCTATACAATGACAGGAAGAGGGGAAGGCATTTTCTCATCTCTTCTTTGAGATCAAGCTTAGTCCTTATAATTCGGCAGAGTCAATTGTGGAGTTTTCATTTTGTCTTATTACTCCCCAACTGCACTTATAGCATCCTTTCTATGTGGTACAGTGGATAGAGTGCTGGATCTGGAGTCAGAAAGACATGAGTTCAAATTAGGTCTTCAATGCATTATGAATTGATTCTGGATGAGTTACTTAAACTCCATTTGCCTCAGTTTCCTCAACTGTAATTGGGGAGGGATGATAATAGCAGTTACTTTGCTGAGCTGTTGTGAATAATTCAATATTAACTGTAAAGCAGAATAGTACCTGGCACATAGTAGATGGGCACTCTATAAATGCCAATTTCTTTTCTCCCTTCCTCTCCCATTTGACTTTGCACTTGTAGTTTGAGTTACTAGAGGGTCAACCAGGGGTAACTCTCTGAATGGCTCCTGTTAGCTGTATAACAATATTCTTTTCAGTTAGAATAGTATTATTATCTTTCAAGTTCTTAGCCAGTATCAGATAATTTCTGCCTTACAACATGATTTAAGATCTGGTACAGCTAAAATTCCATCCTTTACAGCTTTTTCATTATTTACTTTGATTAAATGTGCGGTTTCTTGCTCTTCCAAATGAATTTTTTCTATTTCAGTAAAACAATTTTTTATAATTTAATTGGAATGATATTTAATATATAAACTAATTTAGGCAAAATTGTTACTTTTTTATACTGACCCTACCTACTCATGAACAATTAAATTTTTCCAATGATTTTAATCTAATTTTATTTGTATAAAAAGTTGTTTTTTTCTAAAAACTTTTAGAAAAGGCTTTCACCCAAATGAGCAAATTTTAAATATAATGACAATAAAGGCACATGTGTAGAAAACACAGTTGTAAAGTCCCAGCTCTGAAACAGCAGAACCTCAGGGTTATTTTTTTCCTGGAAAGAGTCCTCATGAACTTCACTGTGGTGAATTTTGAGTGTCAGTTTTGTTTGATGGACAAATCACTCTCCTGATCTGCAGCACTGGTTCCATACTGGCACAAGGCACAGGGTGTCTCCCCTGAGCTGGTTCATCAGTTTCTGGGCTGGGCTGACCCTATGAGTGGGTTCCTTACTAAGTTTAACTACTGATGGTTTGGGATGGACTTAAATGATGACTTTCTGCTGCTGAACTGGGAAAGACATGACTATTTGGCAGCTGCCAATAGAAATTTCCAGGAATATATCTTGAGCTGTTGTTGCTCAAGTTTAGCTGGATAGATCACTTGGCTGGGGGCTCTTTAGAGGGTGCAATGTCTGGATTGATCTTCTGGAATCTCAGGGTCCATTCTTCCATGCTACTGTCTCCTATCTCCAGCTTGGATCTATACTCTTTTTAGTTAGAGTATTACAACTTTCTCTTCTCTTAGAATACTACTATACTTTTTCAAAAAATGCAGCTACCTTTATCTTAGGACTGGTGAACACCTCTCCTCACAGATTTCCTTAAGGTCTAGGTTTTGAGGTTTGTCATTTGTAGGCAGGAGGTAGGAGAGCATTTTTTGACATTGTGACAATTCCTGACCCAAATCAAGTTCTTCATTTAGACAATGCACCCTTACTTATGGTAGTCAGAATGTTGTACTCTCCCAATCTCTCCTTCCCACTTCTATTGGGGACATATTACAGTAGAATGGCTAGGGACAGTTATCAATAAGGTCTATACCCTAAAACAAGACTTGTCTTTGCTGGTCTGTTCATATGCAATTGAATTATTCAAGCCTCAGACCCTAGGCTTAGTTCAAATTCTAAACTAAATGCTCTTTGCTCTAGCCAAAAGAATTTTGTAGCACTACAGCTGAAATGAGAATAGTAACATTCCAACAGAATTAAGCACAGTAGCATTCAGTCCAGCCATTGCCTGTAGATGGGGAAAAGACTTCATCTGCCTAAGAAGAACCTAGAAGCTGAGCAACCTGATTGACCCCATCTGGTGGAAGTTACCAGTGTCAGAGTAGCCTGCACATCCATCCTTGTGGCGGTCACTGATTAGAGGATGCTCAGCCCAGTCTACTAACTATAGAATTCAAGTGAAGAACCAGTATAGCAAGTGAATGAATCATTCCACCCAGCCCAGCAGCAGATCAGCCATTTAGTTTATATCCTGCACCCCATGAGGAACAAATCCAGTGGAGTTATTCATCTAGTGGAGACACTGCCCTTCAAAAAAATCAGCCCACATGAACAATAGAGCCAAATGTGAGGCCCCCCTGGGGATAGTAAAGATAT